>NC_054885.1:208920-326420 GCF_018320785.1 Cheilinus undulatus | reverse complement strand
ATTATTATAGAGTATTACTGTCTCTGTTATTATAACAGACTATTATGATTATTATTATTATTATTATTATTATTATTATCATTATTATTATTATTATTATCATTATAGAGTATTACTGTCTCTGTTATCATAACAGAGACAGTAGAAGCATAGATCTCATCCCTGCAGCTACAGCGCCCCCCCCCGAGATAACGACGATGATGATGATGATGATGATGATGATGATGATGATGAAGCTGATAGTCTGATTCTCTGCAGACAGCTCTGGGGTTTGAACACAGCAGAGAGAGGCGGCATCCTGCAGGGAGAGGGCGGGGCTGACCAGCGGGGTTTCCATCTCTCCTCCATTTCCCCTCTCAGCGTCTGCAGCGCCTAAATGGACACATTAACAACACTCTCTGTCTGGGCGCTGTAAATATTACAGTTCAAACCTGTTTTTTTTTAACTGTAAATTTCTGTTAAAAAAATACAATATTGTAACCGTTTATACAAGGATTTGCTGTAAAAATAACAGTTATACTGTAACCATATTTACGGTAATTTGCTGTACAACTTACTGTAATTTGATGTAGAAATTACAGCTCTATTACAACATTTTCTACAGGGATTGGCTGTAAAAATAACGATAATGAAACAAACCTGTTTACGGTAAATTACTTTAAAAACACCAGAAATCCTGTAAACCTAAATACAGTCTATCTCAGTAATAAAAACAGTAGACCCGTATAATGTTTAACGGTATTTTATTATAACTACTTAAATTTTACAGTAAATTACTGGCAGCTGTGGTTACCAGAAATTTACCGTAAAAATACAGTGACAAAACATGAGAAATTACAGCTGATGTTTGCAGATTTTACGGTAGTAGCAAAATACTGCCCAACTTTAAATTTTACAGTAAATTACTGGCAGCTGTGGTTACCAGAAATTTACTGTAAAAATACAGGACAAAACATGAGAAATTACAGCTGATGTTTGCAGAATTTACAGTAGTAGCTTAATACTGCCTTACTTTAAATTTTTACGGTAAATTACCAGCAGCTGGGGTTGCCAGAAATTTACTGTAAAAAAATACAGTACAAAACATGTGAAATTTCAGTTAATTTGCTAGATTTTTGCAGTAGTGCCCTAATACTCCTACTTTTAACAAAGATTCAAGCTCTCTGAATAAACAATAGAAACTCTGCAGTTATATGTTTGCAATAAAAACCTTTCAACACATCTGATAACTTGTCTGTATACTCACAAAGCAGTTTAGATCTTGGAAGAAAAGCTTGTGTCCATATGTATGACAGGTAGTCCTTGGTGTAATGCATGAAGATGAAACAAAGTCACTTGCCCTAAATGATTCAAGAGTAATGAGTCCAGTCTTGACTGAAGAAGGCCTTCCACTTGGGAAGCTTCACATGGCCAAGAAACTTCATCTTCTTGAAGACTCGAGCACAGTTCATCAGGTGTTCTACTTTGGACTGGCTCCATCCTCTCTGCAGGAAGTACATATACAAAACAAAGTTAGAGTGATTCAGTGCTTCAGTTTAATGCCTACACAGATGTAAATTTGAAAAAACTAGGCTCTAATAAGCCATGCTTACAATCAGCACAACAGAATAAAATAAACAGTGTGTACAGTACATACAGATCGCTTCTATAATAGAATATGGTGAAGAAACAAATGTACCCACAAGTGCCAGCTATTAAGTCAGCAATCACCTAACAACAGCCAATTACTTTTCCGTTATTGATTATAATGAGACAGTTATGACATATTAATTGCAATTTGCTTTTCCTTTATAGTTTAGAGCTGTGGTGCCCAGGCTTGTATCCACTGAGCTCCCCCTCCTTCACATATCCAAGAAGATATGGACCCACACAAAAAAGTGACATAGCTATTGCTGTAAAAACTAAACATAAATTTGAATTGATGTCATTATTTAAAGCAGTTTTAATTTTGGCAGATATTTTTAATTTTAGTCTTAGTTTTAGTCTTTAAGTGAAATGAATTTTAGTTTCAGTCACATTTTAGTCATTTCTGTCCATTTAGTTTTAGTCCATAAAAAGTCCTCACATTTTAGGTTTTACTTTTAGTCCAAGCATTTATTGTCTTGCTTAATCTGGCACCAAGTCATAGTGGGATGTTCTCTGCACCCTGCCAAACCTGGGGTCCCTGCTTTCTACAGCTGAGAGACAGAAGAGCTACAGCTGCGTTGTTTTTTGACAGAATTACCCACAGTGGAGAGATATCATGGATTTTGAATGTCCGACGAAAACTACAATACATTCTATTCAAAAATTAACTTAGTTTTTGTCAGTTTTAGTCATCACAGATCTATTTTTGTTAGTCTAGTTTTTGTCATGGAAAACAAAGCTGTCGATGAACATTTTTAGTCATAGTTTTAGTCGACGAAATTAACACTGATTTAAAGCTACTCACAATAGCCCAAACCACAAGTGTTAGCAAAAGACCTTGGTATGAACCATTCATAAGGGTTATATTGTGATTTTAGGTAGTTGAACCACAAGATAAATATTTGCAAACTATGCTCTTTATATATATATTTACTTGTAAGACCACCCAAATAAATATAGAATTTGCTTTTACATGTAAATATAATATATAATTTTATATATAATTTCTATCTAATTTCCCTTCGGGGATGAATAAAGTTATTATTGTATTGTATTAGGGTAAGCCTACCCATTAAGCCCAGGCACCATTTAAGCCCACTGGCGACTTTGAAGTCAATTAAAAAAAAAAATATAGTGGGGCCTGTGTTATGCTATACATTATTTGGTCCAAGCACACACTTTCTTAATTATATGTCAGTTTTTGTTTGACACCAATCACATTTGTAGATATTGAAAAAGGCCCGCCTACATTTGTGCAGTCTCAAGGAGGCTCAGATAAAGTCGCCTAAAAACTTTGGTGTTTTGGGACCCCTCAGAAAGAACCTCTTTTCAACCATTTTCAGCCACTGACTTGTTAAGTACATTCATATTATGTAATTTGTAATTATTGATTTGTTTTTTTGTGTATAAACAGGTAGTTTTTTGTAATTTCTTACTATTTAGTTTTATGTGAAAAGATGAGTCATGCTAGCTAGCGTAGCGAGCTAATCACTAGTCAATACATGTAGCCCTACTGATAGATACACTGCTTAATGATTAAAAATGATAAGTACACAAACTGTTTTCTGATTCATTTTACATAAATCTTACATAAAACTTTGAACAAGAATTCCTTGATAATTCAGAAAGTTTGGCAGAAGAGGAATAACTGTGATGGCAAGTTTTGCAGCATATTTAGGCTACAGGCATTTCTTTAAACATTTGTTTAATTTTGGTGAGAACATATTATCTTCATTTCCCTGGTAGTCACTGTAGAACCATTTAAGCCCAGTGTGTTCATTTAAGCCCATCTGATGTGTTTCAATAGAAAAAAATGAAATTTTGAGGTTTGATAGCTTTTCGCTGTAATCCTGTGTTGGATGTTGTTATACTAACTTCATTAACACGAGTACATCACAGATCACACACTGACCAGAAGAATTGTTATGTCAGTTAATTTTGCATAATTATTTGTTTATAGTGAGAAAAATGCCAACAAAAAAGAGGAATTACAGCAACTGTCCTAAAATCATCATTGTTACAGCCAAACATTAAATCTAAGTTCAATAAGATATTGTTGATGCACTGTAATGTCATTTAATACTTTTAAAAACAAACACATTTTTTTTATTTTGTCAATATTGAATCAAATTTTGTCAATATTAAATAAAATGTTCAATGAAATGTTAAATACTGAAGCCAATGAAAATTAGTTTTAGGCCTACTTAGTCATGTTTGTGGTGGTCCATTGTTACAAGCCAAACATTAAAGCCAAGTTCAAAAAATAAATTGTGTTTAACATGTATAACATGTTACTGAATTAATATATGTTTACTACTTGAAAAATGTAATAATTTTTTAAATTTCTGTCAATAAACGTGGCTGTGGGCTTATTTGGAACACACGTGGGCTTAAATGGTACTTAGGTACCAATTAAGGCCATGCCAGACTTTTGACTTTATTCATAACATTTCTTTAATTTGTTCTTTAAAATATGCATAAGTAAATAAATATACCTTCAAATGAGGGATTAATCCTTCATTCTAACAAATGATCATGTTTATAAACCATCTTAGTATCTATGAAAAATACGTGAACTTAGATTTTGGTGGGCCTAATGGGTATACTTACCCTAAATGCTTTGGGGTACAAAAGGATTTTGCTGTAACAAAGATGATGGGTGCTGAATTTTAAATCAATCATAATGAAAACATATGACTCACACAGAAAACTGTATTGGCCCCCATATGGTGTGATCATCAGAACACTGAGAACAAGCTGGACAAAGCAGTGGCATGGCAGTATTCTGGGTATTTCTACATGACCAGATTAATCTAAAGAATCTATTGAGGTATGTACAAATGCTGTGCAAGGCTTACCATTATTAATCCTTGATAACTGGCGTCTTTTTAGAAGAGTGGAATACCGGAGACAGTATAAAGTAATGGAGTCCTAGTCACTACTAGCAGAAGAAACAGGACCTTAAAAAAGAGTAAGGAAAAATAGAAGACAAGGTAAAGCACCAAATCATGTCAACTTAGAAGTTTTGAACACTTATGTATGCACTGATTGCAAAGTACTATCCAATTTTTGAATTCACTCAAAAAAGGAGTGGACCCAATCTCTTCTTGTCCCGTGAGCTGAATGTCTTGTCACATCCCTTGTGTTTTGTGGCAGAAGCTACAGCAGACACAAAAATGCAGACATACATGTAGAGTGATCCAGCTGTCAAGCAGTTATCAGACGGGTGTTGCTGTGTTTATATGTTCTTCTAAAATCAACGCTAAGCTGTGACTGGTGCTACCCCCTCCACTTAGAGTGTGTGTTGATCCCACAGCTCTGTATGTCATCTTGCTTGCCCTTGCGCTTTTTCTGCTCACAACAGTTTTGGTTTAGAAAAAATGCTGCACATCTATTTTTTTTTGTTTTTTAAATTTGAAAATTTGGACACTATCAAACCTAAAAATCTGAACCAGAATCTTTATTGTCATTGTACACAAGTACAACGAAATTTTGCACAGTTCCATTCAGTGCAATTATTATTACCTCTGCCAAGGAGGTTATGTGATCGCAGGGTTTGTTAGTTTGTTTGTTGGCAACATAGCCCAAAAAGTTATGGATAGATTCTGATGAAATTTCCAGGAAATGTCAGAAATGGCAAAAGGAAGAACTGATTTGATTTTGGGACTGATTCAGATCATCGTCTGGATCTAGGAATTTTTAAAGGACTCTTCACTATTGGGAGATAGGGCTAATGGCGGAGGTCTGCGCTCTCTGAGTGCTTTTCTAGTTTATTATTGCAACTGCTCTGGGATATGTGCTGTTTTTCAGTCTGTTAGTTTTGGCTCTTATTGTCCTGAACCGTCTTCCTCAGGATAGCAGTTGTTACAGGTGACGATAACACAGTTATAAAAATAACTGATATTGTATCATATGATGCACACGGCTGGAAGGAAATAAAACATTTTGCCAGCATTACACTATACCATATAACTACCTCTAAAGAGGATAAATTATTACCTCTGTAGGAACTCCTGAGTGGATCCCAATGCTGGTCAATGCATAGCATGAGCTGCCTTGAAGCCTAGCAAGAGGCTCCTGGGAGGATGATAAAAGTAGAAAAGAATTACAAGCAAATCATCCATTACCATCCAAATGAGTCTTTAAAGTGTTTCTGAGATCCACTTACTACAAAAAACAATACATGGGGCAGGCTTTCCACTGGTACCCCATCTGGCAAGAATGTTTCAACAAGGCAAAAGAGGTTGTCTTCTTTTTTGTCGAAACAGGAGAGAAGCCCTTTATGTCCTCTGAGCAGCCCTCCAACTGTCCTCTCTGAATCTTGAGCTTTGTGGCATCCTGCAAAAATCAAGTGAGCTATTAAATCTTTAGTGCCATGACACTGACGTGCACATATCCCCATTGTGCATTTAGGAGGTGCTGGAGCCAACAGGTAGTGCCCAGGACCACCACAGTCCACCACCACACTATCCACCTTATTCCTGGGGCCGCTACTGCAAATGTGAATATGGGCGAAACTTCCGGTGCCAAAACGGAAGTAGGCTACATTAAATACATGTATTCTAGTACAGCAACTAACTATGGATGCTAACAAAGAACCACAGTTGTTTCAATAGGAATTCTTCTGGAATTTGTAAATATTTATATTTTTGTTATCACATGTTCACATTGTTTGTATTATAAGCTGTAGATAAGTAAATAAGGAGGATACCACATTATTCCTGGGGGTCTACTGTAGCTATGAATGGAAGTGGAACTTCCAGTACAGTAACAATAATAGCAAAAACATGATTTTTCCAAAGGCTTACTAAAGTGATTTAGTGTCAACAGTGGTTGTTCTGAAATAAATAAATATTTGCTGTAATAAATACTGCTTCATTTTTGTTAAATCAATGAGCTGAAATGTTTTAATCATATTTTCTGTAATGCTCAGTACCTGTTGCTATGTTCATGGTACTAATATTATGACAAAGTTAAATATGTCTCTCACAACATGCTGTCCACTGTCTAAGTGCATCGGGGATGTGATTCTTTTAGTATTAATTTATCATTAATTCTTAATACAAAACTTGACATTTACCAAACTGAAGAGCTGGCAACTTGAGTCATGGATAATTTTATAAATATAATTCCCATATTTAAGAGGGATTAGTGTGTAAAATGAGAATTTCAGCAACTCCACAAACTAGAAATGTATCTTTTTATACCGATATAAAGCTAATAAAGTTAGCTAAATATGCCCGTGTAGGTTATCTAAAGTAATGTCATCAATTTGAACTCTCCAGTAGAGGCTAGAGAAATAATAATAATATTATCCCGTTTGAGGTGAAGCAGTCTAAGTTTATGTAGTTTGGTATTAAAATTGCTTTAATAGTCACGTTTAGCATCTGGTTTCTATGCAAAGTCCCATTTAGATAGAACGGAGCGGAAGTTGCGCCCATATTCATGGAGGGGTAGGAATAAGCTGGAAAGCCTGCCTCAGGGGACTCTGAACACAGATATGAATATGACTCTGAACACAGATATGAATGTGACTCTGAACACAGATATGAATGTGACTCTGAACACAGATATGAATGTGACTCTGAACACAGATATGAATGTGACTCTGAACACAGATATGAATGTGACTCTGAACACAGATATGAATGTGACTCTGAACACAGATATGAATGTGACTCTGAACACAGATATGAATGTGACTCTGAACACAGATATGAATGTGACTGAACACAGATATGAATGTGACTCTGAACACAGATATGAATGTGACTCTGAACACAGATATGAATGTGACTCTGAACACAGATATGAATGTGACTCTGAACACAGATATGAATGTGACTCTGAACACAGATATGAATATGACTCTGAACACAGATATGAATATGACTCTGAACACAGATATGAATGTGACTGAACACAGATATGAATGTGACTCTGAACACAGATATGAATGTGACTGAACACAGATATGAATGTGACTCTGAACACAGATATGAATGTGACTCTGAACACAGATATGAATGTGACTCTGAACACAGATATGAATGTGACTCTGAACACAGATATGAATGTGACTCTGAACACAGATATGAATGTGACTGAACACAGATATGAATGTGACTCTGAACACAGATATGAATGTGACTGAACACAGATATGAATGTGACTCTGAACACAGATATGAATGTGACTCTGAACACAGATATGAATGTGACTCTGAACACAGATATGAATATGACTCTGAACACAGATATGAATATGACTCTGAACACAGATATGAATGTGACTCTGAACACAAATATGAATGTGACTCTGAACACAGATATGAATGTGACTCTGAACACAGATATGAATGTGACTCTGAACACAGATATGAATGTGACTCTGAACACAGATATGAATGTGACTCTGAACACAGATATGAATGTGACTCTGAAGGGGAAAAATCCTTCACCTTAGGTCGTTCTGAAGCATCAGTGCTGCGGCGGGACTCTCACTTTTTGGCTAGGGGACATCACGGTCCTCACGGTCACTCCCACCTCATCTGGAAAACTCCGTCCTTTTTCTTTCCCTCTTCCCAGTGTTCCCAGCACCCAACCGCCCATTTTTTGTGCATTTTTCAAAAGTCTGAAGTGGGCGGAGTTAGCTCTGAGCTTGGGGTTCACTTATGGACCCCAACAAAGCAAGTGTTAAACGTTCTCCACGCTAAAATGACAGCAAAAAATACAAATCAAACAGCAATGTTGGCTGGTCTAGAATTGAAACAAAATGCCTCCTGACCCATTTAACTTCTACCTATAAACACGTGGTGTTACTGAATGAAAAGAACTCAAGAAATATTTGACACTACGACAAAAGAAGCTCTACATACCTTACCAATAGCTCGTAGGCTGATGCTCCGGGTGACGTTGAATTAATACACGCCAATGTCCTGCTTTGTATTCCATCTTCGTTTGCAGCCCGTTCTACGAGCAGACAGCAACTTTATGAAATATTTCCGCGCACACGAGACCACAGAAGACACGAAAACGCTGTAGTTTACCAGGCAGCCGTCGGCGGTTTGATTTTCCAACGAACCACACACGCATGCGTATTAGGTCCTTCTTTCCCCGCGCCTGCGCGAAACCGTATTCGCGCATGGCAATTGACTGCAACCACAATGCGCAAACGCATTTTGAGAAAGCAGCACTGTTTGTGTACATGGAGGGAGGTGACTGAAAACTGTTCACTCTGGAGCTCGTTTCCAAATTGTTCCATTTTTAAACACCCAAATCGCTGTTCTAGTACAGACAGAATAGAAAACGTTCCTGTGTAGACAGGGTTGAATGGCGACGGGAAACAGTTTTTCAAAATTATTTTTATATATTTATTTTTTATATTGATACAACTTTATTGAACAGATTCCAATAGTTAATACAGCATTGGCACATGAAACAAAACGTATTTACTAGACATAAATAACCCCACATACAGGTAAAGAGAAGTTTAGATTAAATTACATAAGGTATGAGAAGTAAATTAAAATTTCAGAAACTAAACCATGGTTTCATATTGGTTTTTTTTAAGAATTTTTTTTTTCCCTTAGAAATCAATTTGATAGACTATATGTACAGTTCACATTCATTTTTAAAACTGATTATGGAGGGTTTCTTGTCATTCTATTTGCATTCATGTTTAAGTTGTTTAACCAGTAAAAATAACTATTGTATTTATATAATGTATATACTATATATTCAACTGTATTATATACATATTATATATACAGTATGTATCTCTCTCTCTCTTTATGTATATATAAAATAGTTCTTGTTATATTTCCTATCGGTAATATGTGTCATCCAATTTCAGTTCTGAAAGATTGACTGAAACATTAAAGTACATCAATGTATTTTGTGTTAGATGCATTAAAGGAAGTGGAATGGCTTTACAAATGCAATGGCATTCTTTGTGAGAGCAATTAACATCATTCTTTTCCAATAAATCAGTTAAACTAAAATAATTGACCACTTTCATCCATCAAATTAAGAACAAACAAAATGATTTTTGGTACCATTCTTGGTTTCAATAAGGTTTTCATATTAACTGTAACTGTCCGTTTATTTCACAAGGCAGCATCATGTGGTGTAGCACTGAGAAACAAATGTGGACATAACAACAAATTGGTGCTTGTTCACAGGTTTTGCAGGTTGACAGGTTTTTACTGTATTTTCTACAGAACTTTCCTGATCATGCAGTATTTTTAACCTCTTGTCCCTGCTAAAATTACGGTATGTGATTGCAATTTTTTTCACAGATTTTTACTGTGAATTTAAATGTACATGAGAGAAAAGTCTGTAATTTTAACAAAATACTTCTGTAATTTTTAGAGTAATTGCCCGTCTTGAAGATTACAGTATTTTTCCTTTATTTTCACAATCTTCTTTCGTTTAAACGGTACAATTTTGTAATTATTACGTACTTTAATTGTAAAAATTTATGTTTCATACCGTTGCTTGATTTACAGCAATTCTGTGTATTTTATACAGTAATATATGTTTATTTATTTTACGGTCTTTTACTGTTGCTATTTGACAGTCTTTTGCCGTATTTTCTACGGACATTTTTTACAGTGTAGGGGTGGGAAACACGGCCCACTTTAAGATTAACCAGTGAATTTACAGGTCATTTCAGGAATAACACCTGATTAGATCTCTGGGGGGATCTCTACAGTTCTCTCCTGGTCTCTAGGGTATTTTCTGGGTGGATCTCTACAGTTCTCTCCTGGTCTCTGGGGTATTTTCTGGGTGGATCTCTACAGTTCTCTCCTGGTCTCTAGGGTATTTTCTGGGTGGATCTCTACAGTTCTCTCCTGGTCTCTAGGGTATTTTCTGGGGGGATCTCTACAGTTCTCTCCTGGTCTCTAGGGTATTTTCTGGGTGGATCTCTACAGTTCTCTCCTGGTCTCTAGGGTATTTTCTGGGTGGATCTCTACAGTTCTCTCCTGGTCTCTAGGGTATTTTCTGGGGGGATCTCTACAGTTCTCTCCTGGTCTCTAGGGTATTTTCTGGGTGGATCTCTACAGTTCTCTCCTGGTCTCTAGGGTATTTTCTGGGGGGATCTCTACAGTTCTCTCCTGGTCTCTAGGGTATTTTCTGGGTGGATCTCTACAGTTCTCTCCTGGTCTCTAGGGTATTTTCTGGGTGGATCTCTACAGTTCTCTCCTGGTCTCTAGGGTATTTTCTGGGTGGATCTCTGGGTGGATCCTTCTACAGCAGCTGTGAATAGAAACCTACTCGGCCCGTCTGACTGGTTTTAAAGGAGCAGTGCACAGAACAACAACAGCAGTCATTATTATTTATCATGTTTACTGAGGATTTTCCTTCATACATTAAAGTCACATCATACTCAGACAGCCCGGCTGTCAGGACGGGTTCAAAGGGCACAGATGACCCTGCTAAAGGCTGGCCATGTAAAGGTCAAAGGTCAACCTTTAAATAACATTTACTGACAGACAGTAGATCCTGAATAAACATGAAGAACATTCAGCGTTACTGGCATGTTTACACCAAGAACCATCACTGAGAACACATGAGTTCTACAAAGTTCCACATTCAGACGTTTGGAGCACGCTCAGTTCACACTCTGCCCAGTCTGCAGGGATTCTCTTAGACCTTTAGAGACTAACAGTTCTGATTTTAGCCAACAGACAGGAAGTAGAAAAGGTTACAGGCATTAAATATTAAACTTCCCTAAAAACAAAAACTGAGCGAAGGAGGGAGTGAAGCTGCAGCAGAGTCTGTGAGCTGGTGACGGAGTTTCAGTGTCAATCCTGATTAAAATGAATCAGGTGTGAAACCAGATCAATAATCAGTGATGCTGTCTGATCATCCTGATCTTCATGTTTGATATGGAGCAGAAATAAATCAAATAATCCAGACTGAGCCTCAGCACACAGACGGATGAACACGAGGAGTTAAAGGAAATCTAGAGTTAACCCTTTAAGAGTATGGCGGCGTTTTAGAGACACTCCATAAAAATTAAAGGAGTCTCAAAGATTTGTGACTTCTCAGTCTTTTAGATTTTAAAGTGAATTTCTGGAAAAGGTCCAACTGTTCTGAAAGTCGTAATTTTTGACTGAATAATGTAAATGTCCTCAGAGCAGTGGTGTGGTTTCTCCTGATCAGCTCTAGTTTACTCTGAATGATTCAATAACAGGATTATAAAAATATCACTGATCAACTTTAAACACTAGATTCTCAGCGACGAGGACGATCTTTTCTCCATCTTCTGCTGAATATTAGTGAAGTTTACTGGTTTTACTGGTTTCAGCTTTAAAATATAGAAACATCAGTTTTCACTCCTGATGACTTTTTAAATTCAGAATTTTTTCTTTTCTCCATAAATACATATAATAAACAATAATAATACATATAATAAAGTTATTATTGTTATTATTAATGTTTTTGACTTCGTAAATGGATGACCTTCAAACACAACATTCTCTGCTTTATTTTCATGTAAATTTACTTTTTTTGAAGTAGAATATTTTCAGTTTCTTTCCCTATAAATTTATTTTAATCTTAAAAATAAAATAGATCTGACATTTAAACCAGAACATTCAGCTTTGACTTCTCATCAGTGTTAAACTTTTGATTTTTATACCACTGAAAAAAATGTAAGATTTTCTTGGAGATTTTTGTCTTTTTTTTATTCTTCATTAATTTTCAGCTTTTTAAGCTCAAAAATGTAAAGTTTCACCGTAAAATCAGGACTTTTTCACATCAAATTTCTGCTTTGTCATGAGTTTATCACTTTCTTTATTGAGAATTTTGGGTTTCTGTAACATATTTTTTGTGTTTTAAGTGAAAAAAATCAGGATTGTGGTTTTTCATTACAAATCTATAAAATTTAAAGTTTTTCTGCTAAAGATTTTTTTTAAACTTAAGAATGTTTGGGTGAAGTTCCTCCTAAATGAGCCTCAGAAGATTCTGCTTTTTCCATGAATATTTCTCTTGTAAATTAAAAAAAATTCAGCTAAATTTACATCTTTCTAACTTGAGTATTTGGGGTTTATTTTACCGTTATTTCAGACATTTAACCCCTGAAATTTTAAGTTTTTTTCCCCATTAAATCGGAACATTTAGGTTGAAATTTCAGGTTTGCTTTATCATAAATTTACAGACTGAGAGTTTTGTGGTTTGTTTCTCAGACAGTTCTGATTTTTTCGCGTTTTTCTAACAGAATAATTCCAGGTCATCTCAAAGATGTCCGTGTTTTTCTTTCGCGTTAACAGAGGAAGTGTTTTATCTCTAATCCTCCGTCATATATCAGTAAATCAGACTCAGATCTACAGACCGCCGCCCTGAAGCTGAAGAGTTAAAAAGACCAAGATCTGATCCTGAATTTGAGAGATTAACAGTCAATAAATAAGATCATCAGAGCGCAGCTTTCCCTGTTAAATCCATGCTGGTCTTTAAGGGTCCTCAGAGTCTGATCAGTCCCAGTCTGTCCTCTGGACTGGTTTCTGTCCTGAAGGTGGATTAGTTCATCTCCAGGATTAGTCCGATGTAGTCCGGCTCATGTTCTCGTTTGGATCCATCTCTGTCTCTCAGATAAAACCTCCTGGACCCTCGAGGTCTCATAAAGTCCTGATTTCTGAGGCTTCAGGGCCCACTCTCTCCTCGCCATCCTCACACGGCTGATGCGGAGGCGTCTCCAGCGTCGTCGCCGTCCTGCTCACAGGATGTCTGTCTTGGTGAGGTTCAGCTCCTCCTCAGACACCGTCAGGTTCCCCATGTACCAGAAGATCCAAGGAATCAGGCTGAGGAAGATCAGCAGCGGTCCAGAGAGGACGAAGAAGTCCCAGAAACTGAGGGGGGCGAAGATCCCCACGAAGAAGAGGATGAGGCCGGCCAGGTCCAGGATGACGGCCAGGACCATGAAGGTGACGGTGTACTTCCCCTGCTCCATGGCTCAGGTGAGACGGGGACAGGTAGACGTCGTTTGAGTCTCTGCTTCTGTCTGAATCATCGTCGCTCCCTCCCAGCACGCCTTTCCTCTCTGTCTCTGAGGAATGTGGCCTCAACAATGACGGTCCCAGCCCTGCGGTCGGTCCTCATTCCTGCACAGGACCGACCCGTTCTGCTCCTTCAGCCTGAGACACGCGGAGACGCTCAGCTGTCATCATTTATGTTCATAACACCCTCTGTTTACTCAGAGATACGACCATTTATGGACATGATCCTGTTCAGATAATGACCACCACCATTTATGGACATGATCCTGTTCAGATAATGACCACCACCATTTATGGACATGATCCTGTTCAGATAACGACCACCACCATTTATGGACATGATCCTGTTCAGATAACGACCACCACCATTTATGGACATGATCCTGTTCAGATAACGACCACCACCATTTATGGACATGATCCTGTTCAGATAACCACCACCAACATTAATGGAGATGATCCTGTTCAGATAACGACCACCACCATTTATGGACATGATCCTGTTCAGATAAAGACCACCACCATTTATGGACATGATCCTGTTCAGATAACCACCACCACCATTTATGGACATGATCCTGTTCAGATAACCACCACCACCATTTATGGACATGATCCTGTTCAGATAAAGACCACCACCATTTATGGACATGATCCTGTTCAGATAAAGACCACCACCATTTATGGACATGATCCTGTTCAGATAACGACCACCACCATTTATGGACATGATCCTGTTCAGATAAGGACCACCACCATTTATGGACATGATCCTGTTCATATAACCACCACCACCATTTATGGACATGATCCTGTTCAGATAACGACCACCACCATTTATGGACATGATCCTGTTCAGATAACCACCACCACCATTTATGGACATGATCCTGTACAGATAAGGACCACCACCATTTATGGACATGATCCTGTTCAGATAAGGACCACCACCATTTATGGACATGATCCTGTTCAGATAACGACCACCACCATTTATGGACATGATCCTGCTCAGATAACGACCACCACCATTTATGGACATGATCCTGTTCAGATAACGACCACCACCATTTATGGACATGATCCTGTTCAGATAACGACCACCACCATTTATGGACATGATGCTGTTCAGATAACGACCACCACCATTTATGGACATGATCCTGTTCAGATAACGACCACCACCATTTATGGACATGATCCTGTTCAGATAAGGACCACCACCATTTATGGACATGATCCTGTTCATATAACCACCACCACCATTTATGGACATGATCCTGTTCAGATAACGACCACCACCATTTATGGACATGATCCTGTTCAGATAACCACCACCACCATTTATGGACATGATCCTGTTCAGATAAGGACCACCACCATTTATGGACATGATCCTGTTCAGATAAGGACCACCACCATTTATGGACATGATCCTGTTCAGATAACGACCACCACCATTTATGGACATGATCCTGCTCAGATAACGACCACCACCATTTATGGACATGATCCTGTTCAGATAACGACCACCACCATTTATGGACATGATCCTGTTCAGATAACGACCACCACCATTTATGGACATGATGCTGTTCAGATAACGACCACCACCATTTATGGACATGATCCTGTTCAGATAACGACCACCACCATTTATGGACATGATCCTGTTCAGATAACCACCACCACCATTTATGGAAATGATCCTGTTCAGATAACCACCACCACCATTTATGGACATGATCCTGCTCAGATAACGACCACCACCATTTATGGACATGATCCTGTTCAGATAACGACCACCAACATTAATGGAGATGATCCTGTTCAGATAATGACCACCACCATTTATGGACATGATCCTGCTCAGATAACGACCACCACCATTTATGGACATGATCCTGTTCAGATAACGACCACCACCATTTATGGACATGATCCTGTTCGGATCACGACCACCACCATTTATGGACATGATCCTGTTCAGATAACGACCACCAACATTAATGGAGATGATCCTGTTCAGATAATGACCACCACCATTTATGGACTTAATCTTGCTCAGATAATGTCCACCACCATTTATGGACATGATCCTGTTCAGATCACGACCACCACCATTTATGGACTTAATCTTGCTCAGATAATGACCACCACCATTTATGGACATGATCCTGTTCAGATAACGACCACCACCATTTATGGACATGATCCTGTTCAGATAACGAACACCACCATTTATGGACATGATCCTGTTCACATAACCACCACCACCATTTATGGACATGATCCTGTTCAGATAATGACCACCACCATTTATGGACTTAATCTTGCTCAGATAACGACCACCACCATTTATAGACTTAATCTTGCTCAGATAATGTCCACCACCATTTATGGACATGATCCTGTTCAGATCACGACCACCACCATTTATGGACTTAATCTTGCTCAGATAACGACCACCACCATTTATGGACATGATCCTGTTCAGATAACGACCACCACCATTTATGGACATGATCCTGTTCAGATAACGAACACCACCATTTATGGACATGATCCTGTTCACATAACCACCACCACCATTTATGGACATGATCCTGTTCAGATAACGACCACCACCATTTATGGACATGATCCTGTTCAGATAACCACCACCACCATTTATGGACATGATCCTGTTCAGATAAGGACCACCACCATTTATGGACATGATCCTGCTCAGATAACGACCACCACCATTTATGGACATGATCCTGTTCAGATAAGGACCACCACCATTTATGGACATGATACTGCTCAGATAACGACCACCACCATTTATGGACATGATGCTGTTCAGATAACGACCACCACCATTTATGGACATGATCCTGTTCAGATAACGACCACCACCATTTATGGACATGATCCTGTTCAGATAACAACCACCACCATTTATGGACATGATCCTGTTCAGATAACCACCACCACCATTTATGGACATGATCCTGTTCAGATAACGACCACCACCATTTATGGACATGATCCTGTTCAGATAACCACCACCACCATTTATGGACATGATCTTGTTCAGATAATGACTACCACCATTTATGGACATGATCCTGCTCAGATAACGACCACCACCATTTATGGACATGATCCTGCTCAGATAACGACCACCACCATTTATGGACATGATCTTGTTCAGATAATGACCACCACCATTTATGGACATGATCCTGCTCAGATAACGACCACCACCATTTATGGACATGATCCTGCTCAGATAACGACCACCACCATTTATGGACATGATCCTGTTCAGATAACGACCACCACCATTTATGGACATGATCCTGTTCAGATAATGACCACCACCATTTATGGACATGATCCTGCTCAGATAACGACCACCACCATTTATGGACATGATCCTGTTCAGATAACGACCACCAACCTTTATGGACATGATCCTGTTCGGATAACGACCACCACCATTTATGGACATGATCCTGTTCAGATAACGACCACCACCATTTATGGACATGATCCTGTTCGGATCACGACCACCACCATTTATGGACATGATCCTGTTCAGATAACGACCACCAACATTAATGGAGATGATCCTGTTCAGATAATGACCACCACCATTTATGGACATGATCCTGCTCAGATAACGACCACCACCACCATTTATGGACATGATCCTGTTCAGATAACGACCACCAACATTAATGGAGATGATCCTGTTCAGATAATGACCACCACCATTTATGGACTTAATCTTGCTCAGATAATGTCCACCACCATTTATGGACATGATCCTGTTCAGATCACGACCACCACCATTTATGGACTTAATCTTGCTCAGATAATGACCACCACCATTTATGGACATGATCCTGTTCAGATAACGACCACCACCATTTATGGACATGATCCTGTTCAGATAACGAACACCACCATTTATGGACATGATCCTGTTCACATAACCACCACCACCATTTATGGACATGATCCTGTTCAGATAATGACCACCACCATTTATGGACTTAATCTTGCTCAGATAACGACCACCACCATTTATAGACTTAATCTTGCTCAGATAATGTCCACCACCATTTATGGACATGATCCTGTTCAGATCACGACCACCACCATTTATGGACTTAATCTTGCTCAGATAACGACCACCACCATTTATGGACATGATCCTGTTCAGATAACGACCACCACCATTTATGGACATGATCCTGTTCAGATAACGAACACCACCATTTATGGACATGATCCTGTTCACATAACCACCACCACCATTTATGGACATGATCCTGTTCAGATAATGACCACCACCATTTATGGACTTAATCTTGCTCAGATAACGACCACCACCATTTATAGACTTAATCTTGCTCAGATAATGACCACCACCATTTATGGACATGATCCTGTTCAGATAAGGACCACCACCATTTATGGACATGATCCTGCTCAGATAACGACCACCACCATTTATGGACATGATCCTGTTCAGATAAGGACCACCACCATTTATAGACTTAATCTTGCTCAGATAATGACCACCACCATTTATGGACATGATCCTGTTCAGATAACGACCACCACCATTTATAGACTTAATCTTGCTCAGATAATGACCACCACCATTTATGGACATGATCCTGCTCAGATAACGACCACCACCATTTATGGACATGATCTTGTTCAGATAAAGACCACCACCATTTATGGACATGATCCTGTTCAGATAACGACCACCACCATTTATGGACATGATCCTGCTCAGATAACGACCACCACCATTTATGGACATGATCCTGTTCAGATAACGACCACCACCATTTATGGACATGATCCTGTTCAGATAACGACCACCACCATTTATGGACATGATCCTGTTCAGATAACGACCACCATCATTTATGGACATGATCCTGTTCAGATAACGACCACCAACCTTTATGGACATGATCCTGTTCGGATAACGACCACCACCATTTATGGACATGATCCTGTTCAGATAACGACCACCAACCTTTATGGACATGATCCTGTTCGGATCACGACCACCACCATTTATGGACATGATCCTGTTCAGATAACGACCACCAACATTAATGGAGATGATCCTGTTCAGATAATGACCACCACCATTTATGGACATGATCCTGCTCAGATAACGACCACCACCACCATTTATGGACATGATCCTGTTCAGATAACGACCACCAACCTTTATGGACATGATCCTGTTCGGATCACGACCACCACCATTTATGGACATGATCCTGTTCAGATAACCACCACCAACATTAATGGAGATGATCCTGTTCAGATAACGACCACCACCATTTATGGACATGATCCTGTTCAGATAAGGACCACCACCATTTATGGACATGATCCTGTTCAGATAACGACCACCACCATTTATGGACATGATCCTGCTCAGATAACGACCACCACCATTTATGGACATGATCCTGCTCAGATAACGACCACCACCATTTATGGACATGATCCTGCTCAGATAACGACCACCACCATTTATGGACATGATCCTGCTCAGATAAGGACCACCACCATTTATGGACATGATCCTGCTCAGATAACGACCACCACCATTTATGGACATGATCCTGTTCAGATAAGGACCACCACCATTTATGGACATGATCCTGTTCAGATAAGGACCACCACCATTTATGGACATGATCCTGCTCAGATAACGACCACCACCATTTATGGACATGATCCTGCTCAGATAACCACCACCACCATTTATGGACATGATCCTGTTCAGATAACGACCACCACCATTTATGGACATGATACTGCCCAGATAACGACCACCACCATTTATGGACATGATCCTGTTCAGATAAGGACCACCACCATTTATGGACATGATCCTGCTCAGATAACGACCACCACCATTTATGGACATGATCCTGCTCAGATAACCACCACCACCATTTATGGACATGATCCTGTTCAGATAACGACCACCACCATTTATGGACATGATACTGCTCAGATAACGACCACCACCATTTATGGACATGATGCTGTTCAGATCACGACCACCACCATTTATGGACTTAATCTTGCTCAGATAACGACCACCACCATTTATGGACATGATCCTGTTCAGATAACGACCACCACCATTTATGGACATGATCCTGTTCAGATAACGAACACCACCATTTATGGACATGATCCTGTTCACATAACCACCACCACCATTTATGGACATGATCCTGTTCAGATAATGACCACCACCATTTATGGACTTAATCTTGCTCAGATAACGACCACCACCATTTATAGACTTAATCTTGCTCAGATAATGACCACCACCATTTATGGACATGATCCTGTTCAGATAAGGACCACCACCATTTATGGACATGATCCTGCTCAGATAACGACCACCACCATTTATGGACATGATCCTGTTCAGATAAGGACCACCACCATTTATAGACTTAATCTTGCTCAGATAATGACCACCACCATTTATGGACATGATCCTGTTCAGATAACGACCACCACCATTTATAGACTTAATCTTGCTCAGATAATGACCACCACCATTTATGGACATGATCCTGCTCAGATAACGACCACCACCATTTATGGACATGATCTTGTTCAGATAAAGACCACCACCATTTATGGACATGATCCTGTTCAGATAACGACCACCACCATTTATGGACATGATCCTGCTCAGATAACGACCACCACCATTTATGGACATGATCCTGTTCAGATAACGACCACCACCATTTATGGACATGATCCTGTTCAGATAATGACCACCACCATTTATGGACATGATCCTGTTCAGATAACTACCACCATCATTTATGGACATGATCCTGTTCAGATAACGACCACCAACCTTTATGGACATGATCCTGTTCGGATAACGACCACCACCATTTATGGACATGATCCTGTTCAGATAACGACCACCAACCTTTATGGACATGATCCTGTTCGGATCACGACCACCACCATTTATGGACATGATCCTGTTCAGATAACGACCACCAACATTAATGGAGATGATCCTGTTCAGATAATGACCACCACCATTTATGGACATGATCCTGCTCAGATAACGACCACCACCACCATTTATGGACATGATCCTGTTCAGATAACGACCACCAACCTTTATGGACATGATCCTGTTCGGATCACGACCACCACCATTTATGGACATGATCCTGTTCAGATAACCACCACCAACATTAATGGAGATGATCCTGTTCAGATAACGACCACCACCATTTATGGACATGATCCTGTTCAGATAAGGACCACCACCATTTATGGACATGATCCTGTTCAGATAACGACCACCACCATTTATGGACATGATCCTGCTCAGATAACGACCACCACCATTTATGGACATGATCCTGCTCAGATAACGACCACCACCATTTATGGACATGATCCTGCTCAGATAACGACCACCACCATTTATGGACATGATCCTGCTCAGATAAGGACCACCACCATTTATGGACATGATCCTGCTCAGATAACGACCACCACCATTTATGGACATGATCCTGTTCAGATAAGGACCACCACCATTTATGGACATGATCCTGTTCAGATAAGGACCACCACCATTTATGGACATGATCCTGCTCAGATAACGACCACCATTTATGGACATGATCCTGCTCAGATAACCACCACCACCATTTATGGACATGATCCTGTTCAGATAACGACCACCACCATTTATGGACATGATCCTGCTCAGATAACGACCACCACCATTTATGGACATGATCCTGCTCAGATAACCACCACCACCATTTATGGACATGATCCTGTTCAGATAACGACCACCACCATTTATGGACATGATCCTGTTCAGATAACGACCACCAACCTTTATGGACATGATCCTGTTCGGATCACGACCACCACCATTTATGGACATGATCCTGTTCAGATAACCACCACCACCATTTATGGACATGATCCTGTTCAGATAAGGACCACCACCATTTATGGACATGATCCTGCTCAGATAACGACCACCACCATTTATGGACATGATCCTGTTCAGATAAGGACCACCACCATTTATAGACTTAATCTTGCTCAGATAATGACCACCACCATTTATGGACATGATCCTGTTCAGATAACGACCACCACCATTTATAGACTTAATCTTGCTCAGATAATGACCACCACCATTTATGGACATGATCCTGCTCAGATAACGACCACCACCATTTATGGACATGATCTTGTTCAGATAAAGACCACCACCATTTATGGACATGATCCTGTTCAGATAACCACCACCACCATTTATGGACATGATCCTGCTCAGATAACGACCACCACCATTTATGGACATGATCCTGTTCAGATAACGACCACCACCATTTATGGACATGATCCTGTTCAGATAATGACCACCACCATTTATGGACATGATCCTGTTCAGATAACTACCACCATCATTTATGGACATGATCCTGTTCAGATAACGACCACCAACCTTTATGGACATGATCCTGTTCGGATAACGACCACCACCATTTATGGACATGATCCTGTTCAGATAACGACCACCAACCTTTATGGACATGATCCTGTTCGGATCACGACCACCACCATTTATGGACATGATCCTGTTCAGATAACGACCACCAACATTAATGGAGATGATCCTGTTCAGATAATGACCACCACCATTTATGGACATGATCCTGCTCAGATAACGACCACCACCACCATTTATGGACATGATCCTGTTCAGATAACGACCACCAACCTTTATGGACATGATCCTGTTCGGATCACGACCACCACCATTTATGGACATGATCCTGTTCAGATAACCACCACCAACATTAATGGAGATGATCCTGTTCAGATAACGACCACCACCATTTATGGACATGATCCTGTTCAGATAAGGACCACCACCATTTATGGACATGATCCTGTTCAGATAACGACCACCACCATTTATGGACATGATCCTGCTCAGATAACGACCACCACCATTTATGGACATGATCCTGCTCAGATAACGACCACCACCATTTATGGACATGATCCTGCTCAGATAACGACCACCACCATTTATGGACATGATCCTGCTCAGATAAGGACCACCACCATTTATGGACATGATCCTGCTCAGATAACGACCACCACCATTTATGGACATGATCCTGTTCAGATAAGGACCACCACCATTTATGGACATGATCCTGTTCAGATAAGGACCACCACCATTTATGGACATGATCCTGCTCAGATAACGACCACCACCATTTATGGACATGATCCTGCTCAGATAACCACCACCACCATTTATGGACATGATCCTGTTCAGATAACGACCACCACCATTTATGGACATGATCCTGCTCAGATAACGACCACCACCATTTATGGACATGATCCTGCTCAGATAACCACCACCACCATTTATGGACATGATCCTGTTCAGATAACGACCACCACCATTTATGGACATGATCCTGTTCAGATAACGACCACCAACCTTTATGGACATGATCCTGTTCGGATCACGACCACCACCATTTATGGACATGATCCTGTTCAGATAACCACCACCAACATTAATGGAGATGATCCTGTTCAGATAATGACCACCACCATTTATGGACATGATCCTGTTCAGATAAGGACCACCACCATTTATGGACATGATCCTGCTCAGATAACGACCACCACCATTTATGGACATGATCCTGCTCAGATAACGACCACCACCATTTATGGACATGATCCTGCTCAGATAACGACCACCACCATTTATGGACATGATCCTGCTCAGATAAGGACCACCACCATTTATGGACATGATCCTGCTCAGATAACGACCACCACCATTTATGGACATGATCCTGTTCAGATAAGGACCACCACCATTTATGGACATGATCCTGTTCAGATAAGGACCACCACCATTTATGGACATGATCCTGCTCAGATAACGACCACCACCATTTATGGACATGATCCTGCTCAGATAACCACCACCACCATTTATGGACATGATCCTGGTCAGATAACGACCACCACCATTTATGGACATGATACTGCTCAGATAACGACCACCACCATTTATGGACATGATCCTGTTCAGATAACGACCACCACCATTTACACCG
This sequence comes from Cheilinus undulatus, assembly GCF_018320785.1. Lineage (NCBI taxonomy): Eukaryota > Metazoa > Chordata > Actinopteri > Labriformes > Labridae > Cheilinus > Cheilinus undulatus. The sequence continues at coordinate 302,579 of NC_054885.1, read as the reverse complement.
CGTTACATATTTTTATGCAAATGATATTTTTCTCTTATTTTCCTAAATATTAATGCAAATGTCAGTCAGAATATTTTTCAAGTCATCGGCCGTTGGTTCGTGTTTTATCTCTGGTAACTGGTGGCTGTTTTTCTCTCTCTGCCTGTCTGAGTTCGTGTCGGCTGATGAATGATGCGTTAATATTTGACTTGACTCTGAAACACTGCTCTAACCTTCCCTAAATATTAACCCTTCACGCTCTCTGCCTCTCTGTGACAATGCTACCTTACAGGACAATGAGGAAACGGGCGTAATGGAAACTTCTCTGACAGCGGCCTGTTTGACCAGCCCAGCTGCTGCTCGCCACGCTGCACGCCAGACTGTAGCAGACCTTTGTCTGATATTTACTGTAACGCCATCGTCAGTTTGATCACAGAACACGAGGCCAGCAGCCAGACCAGATCCAGGTTTTAGATTTATTTATAGAACCAAATACAGATAAAAATATCCTGGTGATTGAAAATGTCTGTGAGGACTGATGAATGGTTGATAAACCGCTGACAGGAATATCAGTTTCATCAGTCTGTATGGGCAAATATCTAATCTGATCTACGAGTGTTTATAACATGAATTTAAGTCAAACCAGACTGAAACCGGTTTGATATGACAGCAACAGTCCTACAGGCACAATGATCAGGAACTGCAGCCGTGTTTCACCCACTTACACAAATGTTGACAACATATTTGTTCAATTTAGACCAAAACCCTGAGCCTGGTCCATTCCACACTCTTATACAACAGCCAAAGTATTTATTTTATTTTCAAGTGTTGCCAATTTATTTCTGCAATTTATAGAGAATCCTAACTTTTCATCAGTTACACCTTTTTTCCAAAATGTTTCCAAAGTATTTAAACTTTTTCAAAGTAACCAATAAATATGTGCAACTTTTCAAAAAAGTTGCTAATGTATTTGTGCACAGTGCAGCCAACATAGTTGTGCATTTTTAGACCATTCCCCTAACCCTAACCATTGCCACCTGTTCCACTCTATTTCCAGATGTTGCCAATGTATTTGAGCAACTTTTCCGGTAGGTTCCAAAAATATGTGCAGCGTTTGTGTAAGTAGCCACAGTATTTGTACCTTTTTCAAAAATTGACAACATACCTATTCAACTTTTAAATGTTGCTGATGCATTTTTGGTATTTAGAGAAAATCCTCTCTCTTCAGCAGCTCCACCATCTTTTCAAAATGTTGCCGACATCTTTGTGACAATTTTACTTTCCTGCTCACCTGCTCCTCTTTTTTCCAAGCTGTGACAAAGTATTTGTGCAACTTTTCAAAAAGTTGCCTATGAAGTTGTGCAATTTAAACAAAACTTTGCTACTAGACAGTTCCACATTTTTTCTACTGTTGTCCAAATAACTGTGCAACCTTTCCTAATGTTGCCAACATATTTGTGCAATTTAGACAGATCAGTCTCCTTGTTATCAGCCACTGAAGATCCTGCAATCATTAAAATAACTGATGTGATCATTTCCAGTCTGGAGAGATCTAAGAGGAGAGATTAAGACAACCTCAGCAAATGGAAATGTTGACAATGTTTTTGTACAACTACAGTAGCATGTAGGAGTTACTCTACAGCATAGATGAGCCAGGATTGTGACTCTGTTTGAGCTTCTGTGGTTCCATCCTGATTCTGATGAACTAAAGTTAGAAATATTCTGATTTCTCAGATCAAACCTGATAAATTGCTCCCTGTTTTCCGCCCCTAGCTCCATGTTTTTGCCCCTAGCTCCGTGTTGGCGCCCCAAGCTCCGTGTTACCCACCCCAAGCTCCTTGTTGCCCGCCCCTAGCTCCATGATTTCCACCCCTTGCTCCGTGTTTGTCGCCCCTAGCTCCCTGTTTCCCACCCCTAGCTCCCTGTTTCCCGCCCCTAGCTCCCTGTTTCCCGCCCTAGCTGCGTGTTTGTCACCCTGACACTGATCTGATATTTGCATAAGGCGTGACTCGTCCACTCATAGATCACAGAAACGTCTCAGCAGGGTTACAGTGTGACAGGCAGGATCCAAAGTTTCCCATGATCCTCTGCTGAGGACTTTCAGGTCTGTTTACCCAACACCACACCGCAAACACAAACCAGTCGGACCAGTGCTCGCAGCTGTCATGGCCAATCAGGAGGCCAGCATGAGTCGGCGTTATTCTGTCAGCTGGTAAAACATGCTCACGGTGGAAACGTGGCAGAGCGGTCATGTGACGACAAGCTGGAATAGTCAGAGGAATGTCAACAAAAATACAACATTTCTACCGTTGGAATGTAGAGAACTTTTCTGAGAGGGTTAAATTAAAACACGTTTACCTTATAAGGTCATTAGATTTAGAGGAAGCTGGGATTTAAGGAACCATCAAAGCCTGTTTAAAAAAGCTACAGCAGCACTTTACCTGCAGCTTCTACATGTGAATTAAATCATTAAACACCATCAGATATACCTGAAAACTCAGAGTCTCACAGAAAGTCAGACCTTAGACATCATCCTGTTTACCTCCTCTGATTGGTCCTTAATGAAAGACATTTCTACAATCCTGAGTTTTATTTTGAAAGGTTTTGTCCTTTCCAAGCACCGTCCAGCGGGACAGAAATTCTGTTAAATGAAGATCAGCTTTATTCATGTGGGACACAGAACTCGCCCCGCCATGATCAGCTGATCTAAATGACCAGCCAATCACAGCTCTTTCTCTGTATTTAAACAGACGTACTTCTAATGGACCACGGTGCTGCTCCTCCACCCCAGCCTCCTCCTTCAGAGAATAAAACATCAACATGAGGCTATCATGGCAGCGTTCAGCTCCTCTTTAATTCATATCATATTCTTTCAGGCTAAATTACACAGAAATGACAGCTGATTAAATTAAATCTTCCTTTAACTCCTGACTGCATGACTCTGGGCAGAGATTTATTCTCATCTTTCTACAATGTGCAAAAAAAAAACAAAAAAAAAAAACATTAAAATAAATATTTGAAAACATGAACAATGGAAATGTTTTAAGGTCCAATATTTAAAAAAATAAGAAATGTCTTCAACTCTCTGTGTTTATAATCCATCCATCAGTCTGTAGCTCTAATCTCAATGATCTTTAATTTCTCTCAGGATTAAAAACGTATCTGTCTAAACGACCAATGTGACCTCTCCTCTGACCGTCCTGACATCAGACTGACCGGCTGTGTGCAGGATACCAGCCTGTCAGTGCGTTTACATGCCGTTAGAGAAATCCAGTTATTGGTACGTTTACATGATGTTAGAGAAATCCAGTTATTGGTACGTTTACATGATGTTAGAGAAATCCAGTTATTGGTACGTTTACATGCTGTTAGAGAAATTCAGTTATTGGTACGTTTACATGCCATTAGAGAAATTCAGTTATTGGTACGTTTACAAGCTGTTAGAGAAATTCAGTTATTGGTACGTTTACAAGCTGTTAGAGAAATTCAGTTATTGGTACGTTTACATGATGTTAGAGAAATCCAGTTATTGGTACGTTTACATGATGTTAGAGAAATCCAGTTATTGGTACGTTTACATGATGTTAGAGAAATCCAGTTATTGGTACGTTTACATGCTGTTAGAGAAATTCAGTTATTGGTACGTTTACATGATGTTAGAGAAATTCAGTTATTGGTACGTTTACATGCCATTAGAGAAATCCAGTTATTGGTACATTTACATGCCATTAGAGAAATTCAGTTATTGGTACGTTTACAAGCTGTTAGAGAAATCCAGTTATTGGTACGTTTACATGCTGTTAGAGAAATTCAGTTATTGGTACGTTTACATGCCATTAGAGAAATTCAGTTATTGGTACGTTTACAAGCTGTTAGAGAAATTCAGTTATTGGTACGTTTACAAGCTGTTAGAGAAATTCAGTTATTGGTACGTTTACATGCCGTTAGAGAAATTCAGTTATTGGTACGTTTACATGCCGTTAGAGAAATTCAGTTATTGGTACGTTTACATGCCATTAGAGAAATCCAGTTATTGGTATGTTTACATGATGTTAGAGAAATCCAGTTATTGGTATGTTTACATGCCATTAGAGAAATCCAGTTATTGGTACGTTTACATGATGTTAGAGAAATTCAGTTATTGGTACGTTTACAAGCTGTTAGAGAAATTCAGTTATCAGTACGTTTACATGCCATTAGGGAAATTCAGTTATCGGTATGTTTACATGATGTTAGAGAAATCCAGTTATTGGTACGTTTACATGATGTTAGAGAAATCCAGTTATTGGTATGTTTACATGCCATTAGAGAAATACAGTTATTAGTACGTTAACAAGCTGTTAGAGAAATTCAGTTATTAGTACGTTAACAAGCTGTTAGAGAAATTCAGTTATTAGTACCTTTACATGCCATTAGGGAAATTCAGTTATCGGTACGTTTACATGATGTTAGAGAAATCCAGTTATTGGTAAGTTTACATGATGTTAGAGAAATCCAGTTATTGGTACGTTTACATGCCATTAGAGAAATTCAGTTATCGGTACGTTTACATGATGTTAGAGAAATCCAGTTATTGGTAAGTTTACATGATGTTAGAGAAATCCAGTTATTGGTACGTTTACATGCCATTAGAGAAATTCAGTTATCGGTACGTTTACATGATGTCAGAGAAATTCAGTTATCGGTATGTTTACATGATGTTAGAGGAATTCAGTTATCGGTATGTTTACATGATGTTAGAGAAATTCAGTTATTGGTACGTTTACATGATGTTAGAGAAATCCAGTTATCGGTACGTTTACATGATGTTAGAGAAATTCAGTTATCGGTATGTTTACATGCCATTAGAGAAATTCAGTTATCGGTACGTTTACATGATGTTAGAGAAATCCAGTTATCGGTACTTTTACATGATGTTAGAGAAATTCAGTTATCGGTATGTTTACATGATGTTAGAGAAATTCAGTTATCGGTATGTTTACATGATGTTAGAGAAATTCAGTTATCGGTACGTTTACATGATGTTAGAGAAATCCAGTTATTGGTACGTTTACATGCCATTAGAGAAATTCAGTTATCGGTACGTTTACATGATGTTAGAGAAATTCAGTTATCGGTATGTTTACATGATGTTAGAGAAATCCAGTTATTGGTACGTTTACATGATGTTAGAGAAATTCAGTTATTGGTACGCTTACATGATGTTAGAGAAATTCAGTTATTGGTACGTTTACATGCTGTTAGAGAAATCCAGTTATCATGTTAGAGAAAGTTAAACTGGGCCTTTAAATCCATGTAAACATGCCAGACTGACTGAAACCAGACTCCCTTTCTTGCCGTCAGACCGACACCAACAACGTGGTTTAGACAGACATTCTGAGCATGCTCCATAGCCTCCATGTCAGGCTCTGACCTATAGGAGGATCCTGGTCACCATCAGCTGGAGTACAGGTGTCATGTTTATGCCAGAGGAGCGTTTAGAAAAGTCCAGAGCTTTAACGGTGTTTTTATCCTGCTGTGTCATAAAAGGAGGAGGGAAGGACGTGAAAGTAATCCAGTTAAAGCTCCTGATGCAGCCTTCAAGCTGGACAGCCTCTCTACCAGCATGTAAACGCACCGATGTCCACACATGAATGAAATATTTCGGACTCATTTCCCCTGAATAAACAGCTTTAAATGATTGAAATGGACATCAGTGTGGAATTATGGACTCAGAAATAAAGTCTTAACATCAAAATAAAATCAGCTCCACACAGAAGGGGGGTCCTGGAGATCCTGGCTGCACCCCCGCTGGTCTAAACCTCCTGAAACAGCCACAAACGTCCTTTAGATGAAGACTGGAGAACAAAGTCATCGTCTCTGCTGCAGCTTCCTTCAACCAAACTCGGACTGTTACTGCAGACAAATACAGTCCAAGGTAGACCTTTAAGTCCCAGACCCGCTCTAAACCTGAAGACTGGTCCCCTTTTCTAGTTTTCTATCTAAAATCAGACCTTTAAGTCCCAGATCCTCTCTAAATCCGGACTCTAGTCCCCTGTTTTCTTGTTTTAGTCTAAAGCAGACCCCGACCCCGTCTCTAAATCTGGAGGATCATCTCCTGTTTCCCCTCGTCCTCCTTCTTGTCCGGGTCCTTCGGGTCCAGGGTCCCGTCGAATCCTCCGTTCTGATAGGCTGTCGCTCTCCCCCAGGTGACCCTGCTGGCTTTGTGCGGGGCTGGGCTCACCTGGTTTCCGTGGTCTTCCAGGTGGTCCGGGACTCCTCTGACCGTCTTGTCCTCCCCTCGCAGTTTCTGGCTCAGCCTCTCGGACAGTTTCCGGGCCAGGCGGACTATGGTGCTGCCCCTCTTCTTGGACCCGTCCTCCACAGAGACCTGCACGTTCCCCACGTACCACATGAGCCAGGGCCCCACGCTGAAGAAGACGATCAGGGATCCGGTGTAGATCAGGAAGTCCCCGTAGAAGCGGCCCTCGATGCGGAGGTTGGCGAAGATCCCGATGAAGAGGAGAACCAGACCGATGACGTCAAAGACCACGGCGACCAGAAACATGGGCACGCAGCCTCCGATACACCTGAGCCTCTCCATGCTGGACCCGGACTCACCTGAGGATGAAAACCCAGCTCACCTGAGAGCGGATAACGGAGGATGAAGCATCCGCGAGAGGAGGAGGAGGAGGAGGCTCACCTGGGAGCCCCGCCCCTAAGAGAGAAGGTAAACAGGTAGACCAGGTCCGGGATCTCCCTGCTGACCCCAGAGTACACACTGATCAGAGTTAAATAACCCCAAACACTGATCAGAGTTAAATAACCCCAAACACTGATCAGAGTTAAATAACCCCAAACACTGATCAGAGTTAAATAACCCCAAACACTGATCAGAGTTAAATAACCCCAAACACTGATCAGAGTTAAATAACCCCAAACACTGATCAGAGTTAAATAACCCCAAACACTGATCAGAGTTGAATAACCCCAAACACTGATCAGAGTTAAATAACCCCAAACACTGATCAGAGTTAAATAACCCCAAACACTGATCAGAGTTAAATAACCCCAAACACTGATCAGAGTTAAATAACCCCAAACACTGATCAGAGTTAAATAACCCCAAACACTGATCAGAGTTAAATAACCCCAAACACTGATCAGAGTTAAATAACCCCAAACACTGGTCAGAGTTAAATAACCCCAAACACTGATCAGAGTTAAATAACCCAAACACTGATCAGAGTTAAATAACCCCAAACACTGATCAGAGTTGAATAACCTCAACACTGATCAGAGATCAATAACCCCAACCACTGCTCAGAGATTAATAACCCCAAACACTGATCAGAGTTAAATAACCCCACCCACTGATCAGATTTAAATAACCCCAAACACTGATCAGAGTTGAATAACCCCAAACACTGATCAGAGTTAACAAAACCCAAACACTGATCAGAGTTAAATAACCCCAAACACTGATCAGAGTTAAATAACCCCAAACACTGATCAGAGTTAAATAACCCCAAACACTGATCAGAGTTAAATAACCCCAAACACTGATCAGAGTTAAATAACCCCAAACACTGATCAGAGTTAAATAACCCCAAACACTGATCAGAGTTAAATAACCCCAAACACTGATCAGAGTTTAATAACCCCTAACACTGATCAGAGTTAAATAACCCCAAACACTGATCAGAGTTAAATAACCCCAAACACTGATCAGAGTTAAATAACCCCAAACACTGATCAGAGTTAAATAACCCCAAACACTGATCAGAGTTAAATAACCCCAAACACTGATCAGAGTTAAATAACCCCAAACACTGATCAGAGTTAAATAACCCCAAACACTGATCAGAGTTAAATAACCCCAAACACTGGTCAGAGTTAAATAACCCCAAACACTGATCAGAGTTGAATAACCCCAAACACTGGTCAGAGTTGAATAACCCCTAACACTGATCAGAGTTAAATAACCCCAAACACTGATCAGAGTTAAATAACCCCAAACACTGATCAGAGTTGAATAACCCCAAACACTGATCAGAGTTGAATAACCCCAAACACTGGTCAGAGTTAAATAACCCCAAACACTGATCAGAGTTGAATAACCCCTAACACTGATCAGAGTTAAATAACCCCAAACACTGATCGGAGTTGAATAACCCCTAACACTGATCAGAGTTAAATAACCCCAAACACTGATCAGAGTTAAATAACCCCAAACACTGATCAGAGTTGAATAACCCCAAACACTGATCAGAGTTAAATAACCCCAAACACTGATCAGAGTTAAATAACCCCAAACACTGATCAGAGTTAAATAACCCCAAACACTGATCAGAGTTAAATAACCCCAAACACTGGTCAGAGTTAAATAACCCCAAACACTGATCAGAGTTGAATAACCCCAAACACTGATCAGAGTTAAATAACCCCAAACACTGGTCAGAGTTAAATAACCCCAAACACTGATCAGAGTTAAATAACCCCAAACACTGGTCAGAGTTGAATAACCCCTAACACTGATCAGAGTTAAATAACCCCTAACACTGGTCAGAGTTGAATAACCCCAAACACTGATCAGAGTTAAATAACCCCAAACACTGGTCAGAGTTAAATAACCCCAAACACTGATCAGAGTTAAATAACCCCAAACACTGGTCAGAGTTGAATAACCCCAAACACTGATCAGAGTTAAATAACCCCAAACACTGATCAGAGTTAAATAACCCCAAACACTGATCAGAGTTAAATAACCCCAAACACTGATCAGAGTTAAATAACCCCAAACACTGATCAGAGTTAAATAACCCCAAACACTGATCAGAGTTAAATAACCCCAAACACTGGTCAGAGTTAAATAACCCCAAACACTGATCAGAGTTAAATAACCCCAAACACTGGTCAGAGTTAAATAAACCCAAACACTGATCAGAGTTAAATAACCCCAAACACTGGTCAGAGTCAGAGTTAAATAACCCCAAACACTGGTCAGAGTTAAATAACCCCAAACACTGATCAGAGTTAAATAACCCCAAACACTGGTCAGAGTTAAATAACCCCAAACACTGATCAGAGTTAAATAACCCCAAACACTGATCAGAGTTAAATAACCCCAAACACTGATCAGAGTTAAATAAACCCAAACACTGATCAGAGTTAAATAACCCCAAACACTGGTCAGAGTCAGAGTTAAATAACCCCAAACACTGGTCAGAGTTAAATAACCCCAAACACTGATCAGAGTTAAATAACCCCAAACACTGGTCAGAGTTAAATAACCCCAAACACTGATCAGAGTTAAATAACCCCAAACACTGATCAGAGTTAAATAACCCCAAACACTGATCAGAGTTAAATAACCCCAAACACTGATCAGAGTTAAATAACCCCAAACACTGATCAGAGTTAAATAACCCCAAACACTGGTCAGAGTTAAATAACCCCAAACACTGATCAGAGTTAAATAACCCCAAACACTGATCAGAGTTAAATAACCCCAAACACTGATCAGAGTTAAATAACCCCAAACACTGATCAGAGTTAAATAACCCCAAACACTGATCAGAGTTAAATAACCCCAAACACTGATCAGAGTTAAATAACCCCAAACACTGGTCAGAGTTAAATAACCCCAAACATAACTTCCTCCATAATTTCATAAAGATCAGAGCGGATCATTGATATCAATTAAATCAGATTTAACCCTTTCAGTGCAAATGTAAAAATCTTGTTGTTTTAAATGTAAAAAAATAATGAAAATTAAATTTAAAATGAAATATTTGTTTATAATACATGCAGAGTGGAACTCTGCCTAAACATAATAAAGAACAGAAACTCTGATATGTATTTATTTATTTATTTATTGAAGGATTTTTTTTTAGAAATAATTACACTCAGGATGTTCCTGATGGATGCTCAATGTAAAAGCCAATAAAATAAACTGATCTTAAATATTAAGATATTTATGTTTCATGAATTTAACCCTTTAGTTCCAGCCTCAGTGTTCCTGATGATTCTGTTAAAAACACAAAAATAAAATATTTTATTTTTCATTCTTAGAGCTGCCGTCACAGACTCTTATTCAGGAGAATCAAGTCTTCATGTTTGCTTCAGTTCCTTCAGTCCTGCACCGTCTCAAATCCACATTCAGGTCTACAAACAGGGACCAGATGGAAATGAAGCTCCGCCCACAGAATGCCATCGCCATCTGACATGCAAATCAACCTTTAGACCACAGAGAGGCTCTGACTCAGCACTTCTCTGAACCTGACAACAGCTCTGTCTGAGCATGGGGGGACAGGAACCAGAACCAAACCAGACCCACACCAGAACCAAACCTGAACCAAACCAGAACCACACCGAGAACCAAGCCTAGAACCAAACCAGAACCACACCGAGAACCAAGCCTAGAACCAAACCAGAACCACACCAGAACCAAACCTGAACCAAACCAGAACCAAACCAGAACCACACCAGAACCAAACCACAACCACACCGAGAACCAAGCCTAGAACCAAACCAGAACCACACCGAGAACCAAGCCTAGAACCAAACCAGAACCACACCAGAACCACACCAGAACCAAACCAGAACCAAACCAGAACCACACCAGAACCAAACCAGAACCACACCGAGAACCAAGCCTAGAACCAAACCAGAACCACACCAGAACCACACCAGAACCAAACCTGAACCAAACCAGAACCAAACCAGAACCACACCAGAACCAAACCTGGACCAAACCAGAACCACACAGAGAACCAAGCCTAGAACAAAAACCTAGAAACCTGGAGGGACAGTAGATTTGAGTTAATCCCCCAGATCCTCTTACATTCCTGAGCTCTCTTTGAGACTTAGACTCATGGTGGTGGTCTACATGGGTCCATGTCAGGTGATAGATCAGGTCCAGCTGTTAATCTATCAGTCCTGTGGTGGTCTACATGGGTCCATGTCAGGTGATGGATCAGGTCCAGCTGTCAGTCTATCAGTCTTGTGGTGGTCTACATGGGTCCATGTCAGGTGATGGATCAGGTCCAGTTGTCAGTCTATCAGTCTTGTGGTCATCTACATGGGTCCACTAGGTCCACTAGGTCCACAAGGTCCACTGGGTCCACAAGGTCCAAAAGGTCCACTAGGTCCACTAGGTCCACTAGGTCCACTGGGTCCACATGTTCCACTAGGTCCACAAGGTCCACTGCTGCAGTGTTACTGACTAGGTCCACTGGGTCCACTAGGTTCAATAGGTCCACTAGGTTCACTGGGTCCACTAGGTCCACTAGGTCCACTGCTGCAGGATTACTGACTAGGTTCACTGGGTCCACTAGGTCCAAAAGGTCCACTAGGTCCACTAGGTCCACTGGGTCCACATGTTCCACTAGGTCCACAAGGTCCACTGCTGCATTGTTACTGACTAGGTCCACTGGGTCCACTAGGTTCAATGGGTCCACTAGGTTCACTGGGTCCACAAGGTCCACTAGGTCCACTGGGTCCACATGTTCCACTAGGTCCACAAGGTCCACTGCTGCAGTGTTACTGACTAGGTCCACTGGGTCCACTAGGTTCAATAGGTCCACTAGGTTCACTGGGTCCACTGGGTCCACTAGGTCCACTGCTGCAGGATTACTGACTAGGTTCACTGGGTCCACTAGGTCCACTGGGTCCACTAGGTCCACCAGGTCCACTAGGTCCACTAGGTCCACTGGGTTGACTAGGTCCACTGGGTCCACTGGGTCCACTAGGTCCACCAGGTCCACTAGGTCCACTAGGTTCACTGGGCCCTCTAGTTCCACTAGGTCCACTGCTGCAGGATTACTGACTAGGTTGACTGGGTCCACTAGGCCCACTAGGTCCACTGGGTCCACTAGGTCCACTGGGTCCACAAGTTCTACTGCTGCAGGATCACTGACTAGGTCGACTGGGTCCACTAGGTCCACTAGGTCCACTGCTGCAGGATTACTGACGTGATCAACTGGGTCCACAAGGTCCACTAGGTCCACTGGGTCCACTAGGTCCACTGGGTCCACTGGGTCCACTGCTGCAGAATTACTGACTAGGTCCACTGGATCCACTGGGTCCACTAGGTCCACTGGGTCCACTAGGTCCACTGGGTCCACTAGGTCCACTGGGTCCACCGGGTCCACTAGGTCCACTGGGTCCACTAGGTCCACCAGGTCAACTAGGTCCACTAGGTCCACTGGGTCCACTAGGTCCACTAGGTCCACTGGGTCCACTAGGTCCACTGGGTCCACAAGACTACTGCTGCAGGATTACTGACTAGGTCCACTAGGTCCACTTGGTCCATTTGGTCCACTGAGTCCAGTAGGTCCAGTAGGTCCACTAGGTCCTCTGAGTCCACTAGGCCCACTGGGTTCACTACGTCCACTAGGTCCATTGGTTCCACTAGGCTCACTGGGTCCACTAGGTCCACTGGGTCCACTGAGTCCACTGGGTCCACTGGGTCCACTAGGTGCAATAGGTCCACTGAGTCCACTAGGTCCAGTGGGTTCAGTGGGTCCAACGGGTCCACTGGGTCCACTGGGTCCATTGGGTCCAGTGGGTCCACCGGGTCCACTAGCCCCACTAGGTCCACTGTGTCCACTGGGTCCACTATTACAGCTCACATCACTACAGTTTTATTTTCCTTTCATTTGCTCCATGTGACCCTCTGAGTCCATGTCAAGATCCTGGTTCATATAAAACCCTTGATGGGCAGGGGTCTGATTACATTTTAGACCTGCTCCATCCTGGTCCATCCCTACATCCCGGTCCATCCCTATATCCTAGTTTATCCCTACATCCTGGTCCATCCCTACATCCTGGTCCATCCCTACATCCCGGTTCATACCTACATCCTAGTCCATCCCTACATCCTGGTCCATCCCTACATCCCAGTCCATCCCTACATCCCAGTCCATCCCTACATCCCGGTTCAAACCTACATCCTAGTTCATCCCTACATCCTGGTCCATCCCGGTCCATCCCTACATGCTGGTCCATCCCTACATCCTGGTCCATCCCTACATGCTGGTCCAGCCTGGTCCATCCCTACATCCTGGTTCATCCCTACATCCTGGTCCATCCCTACATCCTGGTCCATCCTGGTCCATACCTACATCCTGGTCCATCCCTACATGCTGGTCCATCCCTACATCCTGGTTCATACCTACATCCTAGTCCATCCCTACATGCTGGTCCATCCCTACATCCTGGTCCATCCCTACATCTTGGTCCATCCCTACATCCTGGTCCATCCCTACATCCTGGTCCATCCCTACATCCTGGTCCATCCCTACATCCTAGTCCATCCCTACATCTTGGTCCATCCTGGTCCATCCCTACATCTTAGTCCATCCCTACATCCTGGTTCATCCCAGTCCATACCTACATCCTAGTCCATCCCTACATCCTGGTCCATCCCAGTCCATACCTACATCCTAGTTCATACCTACATCCTGGTCCATCCCTACATCCTGGTCCATCCCGGTCCATCCCTACATGCTGGTCCATCCTGGTCCATCCCTACATCCTGGTCCATCCTGGTCCATCCCTACATCCTGGTCCATCCCTACATCCTGGTTCATCCCAGTCCATACCTACATCCTAGTCCATCCCTACATCCTGGTCCATCCTGGTCCATCCCTACATCTTAGTTCATTCCTACATCCTGGTCCATCCCTACATCCTGGTCCATCCCGGTCCATCCCTACATGCTGGTCCATCCTAGTCCATCCCTACATCCTGGTCCATCCCAGTCCATACCTACATCCTAGTCCATCCCTACATCCTGGTCCATCCCTACAGCCCAGTCCATCCCTACATCCTGGTCCATCCTGGTTCATACCTACATCCTAGTTCATCCCTACATCCTGGTCCATCCTGGTCCATCCCTACATCCTGGTCCATCCCTACATCCTTGTCCTTCCCGGTCCATCCCTACATCCTGGTCCATCCCTACATCCTGGTCCTTCCCTACATCCTGGTCCTTCCCTACATCCTGGTTCATACCTACATCCTAGTCCATCCTTACATCCTGGTCCATCCCTACATCCTGGTCCATCCCTACATCCTTGTCCTTCCCGGTCCATCCCTACATCCTGGTCCATCCCTACATCCTGGTCCATCCCTACATCCTAGTCCATCCCTACATCCTGGTCCATCCTGGGTCCATCCCTACATGCCGGTCCATCCCTACATCCTGGTCCATCCTGGTCCTTCCCTACATTCTGGTCCATCCCTACATCCCAGTCCATCCCTACATACTGGTCCATCCCTACATCCTGGTCCATCCCGGTCCATCCCTACATGCTGGTCCATCCTAGTCCATCCCTACATCCTGGTCCATCCCAGTCCATACCTACATCCTAGTCCATCCCTACATCCTGGTCCATCCCTACAGCCCAGTCCATCCCTACATCCTGGTCCATCCTGGTTCATACCTACATCCTAGTTCATCCCTACATCCTGGTCCATCCTGGTCCATCCCTACATCCTGGTCCTTCCCTACATCCTGGTCCTTCCCTACATCCTGGTTCATACCTACATCCTAGTCCATCCCTACATCCTGGTCCATCCCTACATCCTGGTCCATCCCTACATCCCGGTTCATACCTACATCCTAGTTCATCCCTACATCCTGGTCCATCCTGGTCCATCCCTACATCCTGGTCCTTCCCTACATCCTGGTCCTTCCCTACATCCTGGTTCATACCTACATCCTAGTCCATCCTTACATCCTGGTCCATCCCTACATCCTGGTCCATCCCTACATCCTGGTCCATCCCTACATCCTAGTCCATCCCTACATCCTGGTCCATCCTGGGTCCATCCCTACATGCCGGTCCATCCCTACATCCTGGTCCATCCTGGTCCTTCCCTACATTCTGGTCCATCCCTACATCCCAGTCCATCCCTACATACTGGTCCATCCCTACATCCTGGTCCATCCCTACATCCTGGTCCATCCCTACATGCTGGTCCATCCCTACATCCTGGTCCATCCCTACATCCTGGTCCATCCCTACATGCTGGTCCATCCCTACATCCTGGTCCATCCCTTCATGCTGGTCCATCCCAACATCCTGGTCCATCCCTACATCCTGGTCCATCCCTACAGCCCAGTCCATCCCTACATCCTGGTCCATCCTGGTTCATCCCTACATCCTGGTCCATCCCTTCATGCTGGTCCATCCCTACATGCTGGTCCATCCCTACATCCTGGTCCATCCCTACAGCCCAGTTCATCCCTACATCCTGGTCCATCCTGGTTCATCCCTACATCCTGGTCCATCCCTTCATGCTGGTCCATCCCTACATGCTGGTCCATCCCTACATCCTGGTCCATCCCTACATGCTGGTCCATCCCTACATCCTGGTCCATCCCTACATCCTGGTCCATCCCTACATCCTGGTCCTTCCCTACATCCTGGTTCATACCTACATCCTAGTCCATCCCTACATCCTGGTCCATCCCTACATCCTGGTCCATCCCTACATCCTTGTCCTTCCCGGTCCATCCCTACATCCTGGTCCATCCCTACATCCTGGTCCTTCCCTACATCCTGGTCCTTCCCTACATCCTGGTTCATACCTACATCCTAGTCCATCCTTACATCCTGGTCCATCCCTACATCCTGGTCCATCCCTACATCCTTGTCCTTCCCGGTCCATCCCTACATCCTGGTCCATCCCTACATCCTGGTCCATCCCTACATCCTAGTCCATCCCTACATCCTGGTCCATCCTGGGTCCATCCCTACATGCCGGTCCATCCCTACATCCTGGTCCATCCTGGTCCTTCCCTACATTCTGGTCCATCCCTACATCCCAGTCCATCCCTACATACTGGTCCATCCCTACATCCTGGTCCATCCCTACATCCTGGTCCATCCCTACATGCTGGTCCATCCCTACATCCTGGTCCATCCCTACATCCTGGTCCATCCCTACATGCTGGTCCATCCCTACATCCTGGTCCATCCCTTCATGCTGGTCCATCCCAACATCCTGGTCCATCCCTACATCCTGGTCCATCCCTACAGCCCAGTCCATCCCTACATCCTGGTCCATCCTGGTTCATCCCTACATCCTGGTCCATCCCTTCATGCTGGTCCATCCCTACATGCTGGTCCATCCCTACATCCTGGTCCATCCCTACATGCTGGTCCATCCCTACATCCTGGTCCATCCCTACATCCTGGTCCTTCCCTACATCCTGGTCCCTCCCTACATCCTGGTCCATCCCTATATCCTGGTCCTTCCCTACATCCTGGTCCATCCCTACATCCTGGTCTTTCCCTACATCCTGGTCCATCCCTACATCCTGGTCTTTCCCTACATCCTGGTCCATCCCTACATCCTGGTCTTTCCCTACATCCTGGTCCATCCCTACATCCTGGTCCTTCCCTACATCCTGGTCCATCCCTACATCCTGGTCCATCCCTACATCCTGGTCTTTCCCTACATCCTGGTCCATCCCTACATCCTGGTCTTTCCCTACATCCTGGTCCATCCCTACATCCTGGTCCATCCCTACATGCTGGTCCATCCCTACATCCTGGTCCATCCCTACATCCTGGTCCATCCCTACATGCTGGTCCATCCCTACATCCTGGTCCATCCCTTCATGCTGGTCCATCCCAACATCCTGGTCCATCCCTACATCCTGGTCCATCCCTACAGCCCAGTCCATCCCTACATCCTGGTCCATCCTGGTTCATCCCTACATCCTGGTCCATCCCTTCATGCTGGTCCATCCCTACATGCTGGTCCATCCCTACATCCTGGTCCATCCCTACAGCCCAGTCCATCCCTACATCCTGGTCCATCCTGGTTCATCCCTACATCCTGGTCCATCCCTTCATGCTGGTCCATCCCTACATGCTGGTCCATCCCTACATCCTGGTCCATCCCTACATGCTGGTCCATCCCTACATCCTGGTCCATCCCTACATCCTGGTCCATCCCTACATCCTGGTCCTTCCCTACATCCTGGTTCATACCTACATCCTAGTCCATCCTTACATCCTGGTCCATCCCTACATCCTGGTCCATCCCTACATCCTTGTCCTTCCCGGTCCATCCCTACATCCTGGTCCATCCCTACATCCTGGTCCTTCCCTACATCCTGGTCCTTCCCTACATCCTGGTTCATACCTACATCCTAGTCCATCCTTACATCCTGGTCCATCCCTACATCCTGGTCCATCCCTACATCCTTGTCCTTCCCGGTCCATCCCTACATCCTGGTCCATCCCTACATCCTGGTCCATCCCTACATCCTAGTCCATCCCTACATCCTGGTCCATCCTGGGTCCATCCTACATGCCGGTCCATCCCTACATCCTGGTCCATCCTGGTCCTTCCCTACATTCTGGTCCATCCCTACATCCCAGTCCATCCCTACATACTGGTCCATCCCTACATCCTGGTCCATCCCTACATCCTGGTCCATCCCTACATGCTGGTCCATCCCTACATCCTGGTCCATCCCTACATCCTGGTCCATCCCTACATGCTGGTCCATCCCTACATCCTGGTCCATCCCTTCATGCTGGTCCATCCCAACATCCTGGTCCATCCCTACATCCTGGTCCATCCCTACAGCCCAGTCCATCCCTACATCCTGGTCCATCCTGGTTCATCCCTACATCCTGGTCCATCCCTTCATGCTGGTCCATCCCTACATGCTGGTCCATCCCTACATCCTGGTCCATCCCTACATGCTGGTCCATCCCTACATCCTGGTCCATCCCTACATCCTGGTCCTTCCCTACATCCTGGTCCCTCCCTACATCCTGGTCCATCCCTATATCCTGGTCCTTCCCTACATCCTGGTCCATCCCTACATCCTGGTCTTTCCCTACATCCTGGTCCATCCCTACATCCTGGTCTTTCCCTACATCCTGGTCCATCCCTACATCCTGGTCCTTCCCTACATCCTGGTCCATCCCTACATCCTGGTCCATCCCTACATCCTGGTCTTTCCCTACATCCTGGTCCATCCCTACATCCTGGTCTTTCCCTACATCCTGGTCCATCCCTACATCCTGGTCCTTCCCTACATCCTGGTCCATCCCTCAGGTCTTCTGACCCGGTTTAGTGCCTTTTTAGTCTAAAGGTTCCCGTTCTAGTGAATCCGTAGCGTCCACTCTTCCTCTCCAGCTGTGTCGTTCTGCTCCAGCAGTCTTTCTCCTCTCAGACATCTAATCTCTGATCTGGATCTGTGGATCTGTGTTTTCTGCTGTTTTTCGTGTTTTTGATGCTTTGCTGTTGTTTTTCTGTGTTTTTTTCATTCTGACGTTTGTGGAGCGCTCTGTGACGTGGTTCTGTGAACGGTGCTATATAAATGAAATATCTTATTTAGAGGGCGGTCTGGGAGAAATGCTGGTCTAGCTCTGGTATTCTGGGGGTTCTGGCTACAGGAAGACCTAGACCACAGTGAGCTGGACTGATTGGAAGCTTTCAGACGAGGTTGGCTGACTGTTTTAAGGCTGGATTTAGATCATAGGTGATTTCTGGGCCATATTACTCTGCTGCAGTCTGGACCGGGACACTGTTGAGAATGATCTCACTGAGTTCTCTCCTGGTTGGATGAAGGCTAAATCTAATAAATCAGCATGTTTATTGTAGGGCTGTGGAAGTTTTCAGGGAGGAATGTGAAAAGCAGGAGTGGGACGGTCCCATGAATATGGGGATGTTTGCACAGTGAAGTCCAGCTGCAGTCATAGCTCCAGATCTGACAGGACTATCATCCTTTAACATGAGAATCACTGATGGGAGCATGTCTGATAACGTCCCTGCTAGACCTTCTTCCTGTTAATCTGGCTACCAGCTCAGTAGACAGAGACCTGGTTGATCACTGAGACCTGGACCAAGCTCACATCCCTGCACAGACCGGTTCTAGGGTGGGTCCTCTGTGGTCATTATTTTATGATTCAGGCTGTCCCTGTAGCTGAGCCCCTGAAAGCTCTCACCTTTAACCTTCTGGGCGGCCATGTTCCTCATCAGGAAGTTAAACACTGATGAGAAATCCCACGATCAGTTTTCATCATGAACATATGAGCGAGTATGATTTCAAATTAAAATATGTCTAAGATCAATAACGAAACATTATCTAACTGATAAACTTCTCTGAGATTAAATCAGCTTTAAATCAATAACCTCCAGTCTTTAGTGCCTTTTTACATCTGTATGAATATTTCATGTTTCTCTGATGGACCTCTGAAGGCTCTAAAGGGTTAATTCTGACTTCCTGCCTCTCTTTATTTAAATGGGATGAAAATCTTCCTGCAGGTCTCTGCAGTCAAATTCCCTTCTTTCCCTAGATTTAAGAAGCAAATCTTTTTCACAATAAGACGAAGTCAAGGAGGATGATGAGCTCAGAACTTTAATTATTCATGGATCAGAGTATATGAAGCATTAGGAACTCCCCCATGTCCACTTTCCCCTCATTAATATTCATGAGGACGCTCTGCTCGCTACAGTCGGCTCTAAACGCCGTCAGTGATCAGCACGCCGCCAGCCTCCTGCTCTCACCTCCTCTCTTTGGTTATAAATGTTTTCATGCACACAGGCGGAGACACGTGCACCAATAAAAATCACAGAACCTTAAAAAAGTCTCAGAGTCCACGCCGATCCATGCTGCAAGGATCCGAGTCCTCGCCGTTCTCCATGCTGGACGGATCCGGGTCCACGCCGTCCTCCTGTCAGAGGTTAAACATGGGCGGCCTATAGTAGCTCAGTGGCTTCTTCATGTTGGACCGCTTCCTGTTCTCCTTGGTGATGGGGATGAGGACCACGCCCACCACGAACACCATCAGCCCGATGGACAGCAGCGCCGGGCCCAGGATGTTGGTCACCTTCCTGCAGTGGCCGGCAAAGTACACGCCGCTGATGATGATGCCGCACGCCAGGAAGCTGCCCCCAGTGGTCATGAGGTGGATGGGGAACCAGAAGACCTCGCATTTGTCCTCGCCGGGGGGTGTGTCGGCCGTCAGGAGGGACTCGTTACGGGACAGGCTGAACACGGTGGACTCGGTGCGACTGGGGGGCGTCAGCTGGTCCCTGGACTCGGAGAGGGTGCACTCTCCCAGGGGGATGTTCTCCGGGCTGCCTCGCATCGCCGCCTCGATGGCTCTGAGGGAGGAAGAGGAGGAAGAAGAGGAAGAAGTCATGGTCATAACTCCTAATCCTGATCTAACCTGCTGAACTTCTCCAGACTTTACTCCAACAGCGAGTCCACCAGAGACCGTTTGATCCTGACCAGAGTGGAGCAGTCAGTACAGTAGATGTGAGGTTATTTTAGGAGAGGGGGGGTCAGGGTGGAGCATGCAGCAGCAGGAGGAAGAGGAGGGGGAGGGGGAGGGTCAGAGGGGTAAATATAACACCATGGAGGGACGGCCCCTCTACACCAACATTACAGTAAAAATACTAAAGACTCAACGCCATAACCTGAAAACGTCATGTTTACTGTCCACCAATCACCCGTTAGATATTTAACTCTCTGAAAGCAGAGGCACAGGTGTGGTGCTTCAACTGACGCGCTCTTCCCTCCGTGGTGATAAAAGAGTAAAAACGATGTTTAAGGATTAAAACACTTCTATCTCTTCTTTGTAAAACGAGCTGACAGAAAACCAAGGCAGTCTAGGCAGACTCTCCTGGTGCCTTGTCCTCTCCCTGCTTCTTTGTTCCTCATCCACGTCAATGCCAGAGACAGAGTGGAAAACAGGAATGGGCCAATCAGGGAAAACACTGTGCTTCATCACTGCTCTGCCAGCAGACTGTCAGGAAAACACAGCAGGAACCATTTTCAGATTATAAAGATTATTATTAAATGAGGAAACAGTTACTGAAAAAAAAGACAAAAAATAAAATGGAATAAAATAACATAAAATAGAATAAAATGGAATAGAAGAGAAGAGAAGAGAACAGAATAAAATAAAATAACAGATTAAAATAAAACAACACAGAATATAAAATAGAAGAATAGAATAAAATAGGAAATAACATTATATAGAATAAAACAAAATAAAATAAAAAGAAATAGAATAGAAGAGAATAGAACAGGTAAAAATTAAAAAAAGAATAGAATACAATAAAATAAAAAAATAAAATAAAATAGAAAAGAACGATAACATAAATGAAAAAAAAATAAAATGAATAAAATTAAAAAATAGAATTAAATAACAGAACAGAATAAAATAGAAAAAAATAAATCAAATGAAATAAAATAATTTAAAAAATCAACCATGATTGATATAATTTGGCTTTTTAAGCAGTCACTTAATTTAAATGACAGATTTTTATTAAAGTGTTTGACTTTTCAGGAATCTGTTTTGACTTTCACATTTAAGAGAGATTCTTTTTCTTATTTTTCCAAAAAGCCAAACTATATTGACCATGACTGATAAATAAACTTGATAAAAATCTAAAAAATGTTTGAGCTCTCCTGGCAGCTTAGTCAGATTTTATTTGACCATGTGGCTCCAGTGATGGTGAACAAACCTGGACTGACATGAGAACATCTGACGGTAGAGATCAGCTGACGGAGTTCACAGCTACTCTGTCTCTGATTGGCCCATAATGTGACAGACAGAATGTTCATCCAATCAGCCTCTGAGTTTTATTTTGAAAGGCCCCCTTCCTAAACGCCGTCTCTGGGGTGTTGCCCAGGTGGATATGCCACGTTTGGTTTCAAATCTATCCACGGTCCGATCAAAAACCTTCAAAAAGCAAGAAACAAGAAAAGAAGGATGCAGAGAAGAGTAAGCACTGCACAGAGAGAAACATCTTCCTCATGCTTTTAAATACTCCAAGAGCACATGACGGAAAATCAGACAGATTTCTGCCCTGAATAACGAGTTCTGGTCCAGGACTCCAGCAGTCGCTCACTGTCCTGCAGATAAATCTGCCCAGCAGCAGAAGGAGGGGCGCTGGTAGCCTGAAGTAAAGAGTGTTATCTTTAAACAGACGGCCTGAGTTTAAATCCAACCTGTGGCTCCTTTACCTCCTCATCCCCCTCTCCCTCTCTAGCCATGGTCCTAGCTGAATAAAGGCATTAACTGATGACAGCCATGCCAGAATTCTCCTCAGACAGTGGTCGAACTGTGCTAACTGAACCACAGTCAGAGCTGCGTTAGTCTCATCCTCCATCGCTCTGTTTCTGCTGAAGAACAGGAAGCAAGCACCTACCTCTCCTCAGGATCGGGTTTCTGCAGAATAAACCAGCTAAAATGGCTCTAAACCTTCAGAAATCCTCCAGGAACCACCGGGAAACGCAGAGCGACCATCCAGTTTGAGTCAGAGCTCACAAACATCCTCCCGCCCTCCTCTCCTCCCCCCACCTCCTCAAGAGGAGCGCCCTCTGACCACCATCCTCTTACCATCATCTACCATCGCCGGCGCTCCGTCCTCATGCCGCATCCAGGGCGAGCCTTCCGGCCCCCCAGAGGAAACCCATAAAGACCCTGATCCACTCAGCCGGACGCCTCCGCAGGGATGTAAGACGATCTCTGAGAACTTCCTCAAACACCAGCGGAAAGCTGGAAGTCTCCCAAACTTTACACAGTGAGAGCAGCGGGCAGGGCAGGGCAGGCGGCGAGGAAATGACTCTGTGCTTGTTATAGGGCCGATTGATGTACCAGCGATCAGCCATACAGAGACTTTCCAACACACGCTGATATGTAGGCGAAGCCATTGATCCCACACTCGCCCGCAGCAATTATCTGCTGAACACACGATCGATGAGAGTCTGTGAGGCAGAGGGGAGCTGCAGAACGGGGAGCGGATCTTCCAGAAGTTTCCTCAAATCCAGGACGGGCTAGGGCTGGGCAACACACTGAATTTTAAGACACGTGCGTCCCTCACCACTGGTGTCCCCCAGCGATGTGGGCCGTAGATCTTTGGCCCAGGGTGGTCCGGGACCAGGTACGGTTATGAGCCTCCCTGTGTTTGACCATTATGGACAGTCCATGACCAGCGCAGAAGTCCAGCAACAAAACACCAATCAGGCGCCCTCGTGTGCCCCGGGACCAGTTAGCTTTGGAGACCCTGCCAGGGCATAAAGCCCCTGACAACTTAGCTCCCGGGTTCCCTGGACCACTCAAACCCCTCCCCCACGATAAGGTGGAGATTCTGGGATTGTACTTCTTCTACTTTTATATTTTAATGCTTTTAGTTGTTGTGCTGACTCTAGGAGCTCAGAAACACTCCACAGCACCTGAGCAGTAAACCTCTGCTCTGATCCAGGACCAGCTGTTATTCTCCAGTAAACAAAACTCAGACGTGTCTGATAAAGAATAAAGAGAGGAGATTTGGCCCATCCCCAGGATGTTTTTGTTCCTCAGACTCTGGGGAACGTTGCTGCAATGTGACACCGCTGCCTCCATTAGATTGCCGGCTGTAACATCTGTGTCTCTGAGTCTGTAAACACCAGAGAGAGGAGGCCCATCCATCTGAACATGAGCCCCCTCTGCTGCTGCATCACCGCCCTCATTCAGCCACAAACCTGGACCAGCATGTAACCAGGCCTTCTGACCAGCAGAGGGCAGTGCTGTCCTACAGCTGGGTGTCTCAGTAAGGTTTAGAGGGACCCTGGTCCTGGTCTCTGTGATACTCTCGACCAGAATGAGGTTCTGAATGGCCCTGGTCTCTGTGATACTCTGGACCAGAATGAGGTTCTGAATGGCCCTGGTCTCTGTGATACTCTGGACCAGAATGAGGTTCTGAATGGCCCTGGTCTCTGTGATACTCTGGACCAGAATGAGGTTCTGAATGGCCCTGGTCTCTGTGATACTCTGGACCAGAATGAGGTTCTGAATGGCCCTGGTCTCTGTGATACTCTGGACCAGAATGAGGTTCTGAACGGCCCTGGTCTCTGTGATATTCTAGACCAGAATGAGGTTCTGAACGGCCCTGGTCTCTGT
Organism: Cheilinus undulatus; assembly: GCF_018320785.1. Taxonomy (NCBI): domain Eukaryota; kingdom Metazoa; phylum Chordata; class Actinopteri; order Labriformes; family Labridae; genus Cheilinus; species Cheilinus undulatus. The sequence continues at coordinate 278,685 of NC_054885.1, read as the reverse complement.
GATACTCTAGACCAGAATGAGGTTCTGAACGGCCCTGGTCTCTGTGATACTCTAGACCAGAATGAGGTTCTGAACGGCCCTGGTCTCTGTGATACTCTAGACCAGAATGAGGTTCTGAACGGCCCTGGTCTCTGTGATATTCTAGACCAGAATGAGGTTCTGAACGGCCCTGGTCTCTGTGATACTCTGGACCAGAATGAGGTTCTGAACGGCCCTGGTCTCTGTGATATTCTAGACCAGAATGAGGTTCTGAACAGCCCTGGTCTCTGTGATATTCTAGACCAGAATGAGGTTCTGAACGGCCCTGGTCTCTGTGATACTCTAGACCAGAATGAGGTTCTGAACGGCCCTGGTCTCTGTGATACTCTAGACCAGAATGAGGTTCTGAACGGCCCTGGTCTCTGTGATACTCTAGACCAGAATGAGGTTCTGAGCCCTGGTCTCTGTGATACTCTAGACCAGAATGAGGTTCTGAATGGCCCTGGTCTCTGTGATACTCTGGACCAGAATGAGGTTCTGAACAGCCCTGGTCTCTGTGATATTCTAGACCAGAATGAGGTTCTGAACGGCCCTGGTCTCTGTGATACTCTGGACCAGAATGAGGTTCTGAACGGCCCTGGTCTCTGTGATACTCTGGACCAGAATGAGGTTCTGAACGGCCCTGGTCTCTGTGATATTCTAGACCAGAATGAGGTTCTGAACGGCCCTGGTCTCTGTGATACTCTGGACCAGAATGAGGTTCTGAACGGCCCTGGTCTCTGTGATATTCTAGACCAGAATGAGGTTCTGAACGGCCCTGGTCTCTGTGATACTCTGGACCAGAATGAGGTTCTGAACAGCCCTGGTCTCTGTGATATTCTAGACCAGAATGAGGTTCTGAACGGCCCTGGTCTCTGTGATACTCTGGACCAGAATGAGGTTCTGAACGGCCCTGGTCTCTGTGATACTCTGGACCAGAATGAGGTTCTGAACGGCCCTGGTCTCTGTGATACTCTGGACCAGAATGAGGTTCTGAACGGCCCTGGTCTCTGTGATATTCTAGACCAGAATGAGGTTCTGAACGGCCCTGGTCTCTGTGATACTCTAGACCAGAATGAGGTTCTGAACGGCCCTGGTATCTGTGATACTCTCGACCAGAATGAGGTTCTGAATGGCCCTGGTCTCTGTGATACTCTGGACCAGAATGAGGTTCTGAATGGCCCTGGTCTCTGTGATACTCTGGACCAGAATGAGGTTCTGAATGGCCCTGGTCTCTGTGATACTCTGGACCAGAATGAGGTTCTGAATGGCCCTGGTCTCTGTGATACTCTGGACCAGAATGAGGTTCTGAACGGCCCTGGTCTCTGTGATATTCTAGACCAGAATGAGGTTCTGAACGGCCCTGGTCTCTGTGATACTCTAGACCAGAATGAGGTTCTGAACGGCCCTGGTCTCTGTGATACTCTAGACCAGAATGAGGTTCTGAACGGCCCTGGTCTCTGTGATACTCTAGACCAGAATGAGGTTCTGAACGGCCCTGGTCTCTGTGATATTCTAGACCAGAATGAGGTTCTGAACGGCCCTGGTCTCTGTGATACTCTGGACCAGAATGAGGTTCTGAACGGCCCTGGTCTCTGTGATATTCTAGACCAGAATGAGGTTCTGAACAGCCCTGGTCTCTGTGATATTCTAGACCAGAATGAGGTTCTGAACGGCCCTGGTCTCTGTGATACTCTAGACCAGAATGAGGTTCTGAACGGCCCTGGTCTCTGTGATACTCTAGACCAGAATGAGGTTCTGAACGGCCCTGGTCTCTGTGATACTCTAGACCAGAATGAGGTTCTGAACGGCCCTGGTCTCTGTGATACTCTAGACCAGAATGAGGTTCTGAATGGCCCTGGTCTCTGTGATACTCTGGACCAGAATGAGGTTCTGAACAGCCCTGGTCTCTGTGATATTCTAGACCAGAATGAGGTTCTGAACGGCCCTGGTCTCTGTGATACTCTGGACCAGAATGAGGAGTTAATCAGCCGTCTGCTCTAATGAGCTGCTCATTATGATGTGTCTAATTCTCCTCAATGGTCCATTTAAGGGGGCGGGGTCTACTTCACTTCATCACCGTTGGCTGGTGGAGGTTTCTCTGAGCTATGGAGGGATCCATGGACCGTCACAGGTCTTTATATGAAACTAAAACTATGAATGACAGGAGAACCTTTATTAGTAATAGTGAACATTAGTGAACATTAGTGAACATTAGTGAACATTAGTGAACATTAGTGAACATTAGTGAACATTAGTGAACATTAGTGAACATTAGTGAACTCTGACTTTATTCAACAGGACAAAAATGTCTGACAGCAAATTTATTAGATCAATTTAAACATCAGGAGAGGCTCAACTTTCTAAAAGCTCTGCTGGATTATCAGACCCTGGTCTCCATCCTGGATTATCAGACCCTGGTCTCTATCCTGGATTGTCAGACCCTGGTCTCTATCCTGGATTGTCAGACCCTGGTCTCTATCCTGGATTATCAGACCCTGGTCTCTATCCTGGATTATCAGACCCTGGTCTCTATCCTGGATTATCAGACCCTGGTCTCTATCCTGGATTATCAGACCCTGGTCTCTATCCTGGATTATCAGGCTCCTCAGTGTAACAGTAGAGTCTCTGTGTAGGTGAAACCACTCCCTGGTCTCAGTGCAGTCCAGTTTGAGGTCTGCTGGTCTGGTCGGAGCTAATCCGGCCTCTCTCCAGCTGAGTTTGAAGGTTTCCAGCTCTCCATAGGGATCCAGACTAACGGTGGACTTCCAGGATCCTCACACTCATAAAGACCCAGTCCTGTTAAAGCCAGCAGAACTAAGAAGCTCTAATAAGTCCACTCCTCCTGTTCTTCATTCTAAAGCTGTGGATTAAACAGGAAGTGGCCAAACGAAGCCACAGAGCCTCGTTAGCTGCTGAGCAAATATCAATAAAAGCTGCAGACATCATACATGGCTGCGTTATGAACCAGTGACCTTGGAAACTAATTAATCTGCTTTGCATATTTGCAGCTTTTTTGAGGGTAATCCTCAGGGGAGCGCGTGCAAACAAGTGCAGCATAAAGGTTCTGTCAGCCGAGGAGATTTCATTAAAACGACCTGAACAAAGGAGAAACACAGAGCTGAGACAGTCAGAGTCTGCTCAGAGACATAGAGCTGAGACAGTCAGAGTCTGCTCAGAGACATAGAGCTGAGACAGTCAGAGTCTGCTCAGAGACATAGAGCTGAGACAGTCAGAGTCTGCTCAGAGACATAGAGCTGAGACAGTCAGAGTCTGCTCAGAAACATAGAGCTGAGACAGTCAGAGTCTGCTCAGAAACACAGAGCTGAGACAGTCAGAGTCTGCTCAGAAACATAGAGCTGAGACAGTCAGAGTCTGCTCAGAGACATAGAGCTGAGACAGTCAGAGTCTGCTCAGAGACATAGAGCTGTGACAGTCAGAGTCTGCTCAGAGACATAGAGCTGAGACAGTCAGAGTCTGCTCAGAGACATAGAGCTGAGACAGTCAGAGTCTGCTCAGAGACATAGAGCTGAGACAGTCAGAGTCTGCTCAGAAACATAGAGCTGAGACAGTCAGAGTCTGCTCAGAAACACAGAGCTGAGACAGTCAGAGTCTGCTCAGAAACATAGAGCTGAGACAGTCAGAGTCTGCTCAGAGACATAGAGCTGAGACAGTCAGAGTCTGCTCAGAGACATAGAGCTGAGACAGTCAGAGTCTGCTCAGAGACATAGAGCTGAGACAGTCAGAGTCTGCTCAGAGACATAGAGCTGAGACAGTCAGAGTCTGCTCAGAAACATAGAGCTGAGACAGTCAGAGTCTGCTCAGAAACATAGAGCTGAGACAGTCAGAGTCTGCTCAGAAACATAGAGCTGAGACAGTCAGAGTCTGCTCAGAGACATAGAGCTGTGACAGTCAGAGTCTGCTCAGAGACATAGAGCTGAGACAGTCAGAGTCTGCTCAGAGACATAGAGCTGTGACAGTCAGAGTCTGCTCAGAAACATAGAGCTGAGACAGTCAGAGTCTGCTCAGAAACATAGAGCTGAGACAGTCAGAGTCTGCTCAGAAACATAGAGCTGAGACAGTCAGAGTCTGCTCAGAAACATAGAGCTGAGACAGTCAGAGTCTGCTCAGAGACATAGAGCTGAGACAGTCAGAGTCTGCTCAGAAACATAGAGCTGAGACAGTCAGAGTCTGCTCAGAGACATAGAGCTGAGACAGTCAGAGTCTGCTCAGAGACATAGAGCTGAGACAGTCAGAGTCTGCTCAGAAACATAGAGCTGAGACAGTCAGAGTCTGCTCAGAGACATAGAGCTGAGACAGTCAGAGTCTGCTCAGAGACATAGAGCTGAGACAGTCAGAGTCTGCTCAGAGACATAGAGCTGAGACAGTCAGAGTCTGCTCAGAGACATAGAGCTGAGACAGTCAGAGTCTGCTCAGAGACATAGAGCTGAGACAGAGTCTGCTCAGAGACATAGAGCTGAGACAGTCAGAGTCTGCTCAGAGACATAGAGCTGAGACAGTCAGAGTCTGCTCAGAGACATAGAGCTGAGACAGTCAGAGTCTGCTCAGAGACATAGAGCTGAGACAGTCAGAGTCTGCTCAGAGACATAGAGCTGAGACAGTCAGAGTCTGCTCAGAAACATAGAGCTGAGACAGTCAGAGTCTGCTCAGAGACATAGAGCTGTGACAGTCAGAGTCTGCTCAGAGACATAGAGCTGTGACAGTCAGAGTCTGCTCAGAGACATAGAGCTGAGACAGTCAGAGTCTGCTCAGAAACATAGAGCTGAGACAGTCAGAGTCTGCTCAGAAACATAGAGCTGAGACAGAGTCTGCTCAGAAACATAGAGCTGTGACAGTCAGAGTCTGCTCAGAGACATAGAGCTGAGACAGTCAGAGTCTGCTCAGAAACATAGAGCTGAGACAGTCAGAGTCTGCTCAGAAACATAGAGCTGAGACAGTCAGAGTCTGCTCAGAGACACAGAGCTGAGACAGTCAGAGTCTGCTCAGAGACATAGAGCTGAGACAGAGTCTGCTCAGAAACATAGAGCTGAGACAGTCAGAGTCTGCTCAGAGACATAGAGCTGAGACAGTCAGAGTCTGCTCAGAGACATAGAGCTGAGACAGTCAGAGTCTGCTCAGAGACATAGAGCTGTGACAGTCAGAGTCTGCTCAGAGACATAGAGCTGAGACAGTCAGAGTCTGCTCAGAAACATAGAGCTGAGACAGTCAGAGTCTGCTCAGAAACATAGAGCTGAGACAGAGTCTGCTCAGAAACATAGAGCTGTGACAGTCAGAGTCTGCTCAGAGACATAGAGCTGAGACAGTCAGAGTCTGCTCATTTATATCTGTCTGTGGAGCTATGAATACTTTTACTGCAGGAAGTCCACCAGCAGGGGGCTCTCTTTCCAAACAGGAAGTCAGGGGTAACATGACCAGCATTGTGTGGCCACACTAGACAGTTTCTCTTTTTATTTACCCCCGCTCATGCCGTGTTGACCCTCAAAGCATTCTGGGATTGTTTTCAGCAGGAAGTGGGAAACAATTTTAATGGTTTTGTTTTTAGTCAAAGTCCTCCACAAACTGGGACCAGTGTTTTTATTTCTTTATTTGAAGCGTGGTCTGAGTCCCTCTGAGGACAGAGATCTGGAGACCAAGAATGGCTGCAGGATTTGGTTTCATTTAAAAACATCAATAATCACATGCTTATTCCTAAATGATCCAAATGTGGTCCATATTTACAGGTAAACTGGTGAACATCCAAACCAGCAGCAACTTTGACTCTCTTTTCCATCAGCCAATCATCCGAGAGGAAAATCAGACGTGTCAGAAGTGATGGTTGGTCTGAATTATTGATCTGCTGGTAGAATCCATGCTGATCTATCAGCTCCTCTGACTGATGCTACACTAAAGGAGGAGGAGGAGGAGGAGGAGGAGGAGGAGGTTATTGACGTCACTGAGGATCAAGGTCCAGCGGGGGCGCCATCATCAAGACTACACGTACGTTTCTTTATTACTGCAGAAGGATGAGCTCTATTTTTACTCCTGATATGTTTGAATAAACTCAGAGATCATCAAAGAGAGGAAATGAGGAGATTAAAACAGAACTTCACTTTGACTCAATATTTAACACAGACGCTGACGGAGAGCAAAGATTTCATCTACGAATGAATCAGAGCACATCCATGATGGAGAATCACAGCGTTAGTGTTTCTGATGACTGGAGAATCACAGCGTTAGTGTTTCTGATGACTGGAGAATCACAGCGTTAGTGTTTCTGATGACTGGAGAATCACAGCGTTAGTGTTTCTGATGACTGGAGAATCACAGCGTTAGTGTTTCTGATCTCTAGAGAATCACAGCGTTAGTGTTTCTGATGACTGGAGAATCACAGCGTTAGTGTTTCTGATGACTGGAGAATCACAGCGTTAGTGTTTCTGATCTCTAGAGAATCACAGCGTTAGTGTTTCTGTTCTCTAGAGAATCACAGCGTTAGTGTTTCTGTTCTCTGGAGAATCACAGCGTTAGTGTTTCTGATGACTGGAGAATCACAGCGTTAGTGTTTCTGATGACTGGAGAATCACAGCGTTAGTGTTTCTGTTCTCTGGAGAATCACAGCGTTAGTGTTTCTGTTCTCTGGAGAATCACAGCGTTAGTGTTTCTGTTCTCTGGAGAATCACAGCGTTAGTGTTTCTGTTCTCTGGAGAATCACAGCGTTAGTGTTTCTGTTCTCTGGAGAATCACAGCGTTAGTGTTTCTGATGACTGGAGAATCACAGCGTTAGTGTTTCTGATGACTGGAGAATCACAGCGTTAGTGTTTCTGATGACTGGAGAATCACAGCGTTAGTGTTTCTGTTCTCTAGAGAATCACAGCGTTAGTGTTTCTGTTCTCTAGAGAATCACAGCGTTAGTGTTTCTGATGACTGGAGAATCACAGCGTTAGTGTTTCTGATCTCTAGAGAATCACAGCGTTAGTGTTTCTGATGACTGGTGGAGAGTTTAGGGACTGATCTGTTTCCACAGTGCCCACAGACTCTCTGAGAGGAACCCCAACCGAGCACAGAGATCCTCTGAGAGACTAGTGGAGGAAGCATGCAGAGGAAAGGAGATGAGAGAAGGAGGCAAGCAGCATTTAAAGGAGACAGGTGGAGGATGCATGTGGAGATTTATATTGGTATTTTTTCAGGAATGACCTGGGTGAGGCTGATGTTGGTCTCTTTGTCCACAGGCTTTAACATTAGAACAGTTTTTTAGGTCTTTCCTCTTCTGTCCTGCTGTGTTCCTCTCAAAGGTCAGTCTCTGGTCCTCTCAGAGGTCAGTCTCTGGTCCTTTTAGAGGTCAGTCTCTGGTCCTCTCAGAGGTCAGTCTCTGGTCCTCTCAGAGGTCAGTCTCTGGTCCTTTTAGAGGTCAGTCTCTGGTCCTCTCAGAGGTCAGTCTCTGGTCCTTTTAGAGGTCAGTCTCTGGTCCTCTCAGAGGTCAGTCTCTGGTCCTTTTAGAGGTCAGTCTCTGGTCCTCTCAGAGGTCAGTCTCTGGTCCTCTCAGAGGTCAGTCTCTGGTCCTTTTAGAGGTCAGTCTCTGGTCCTTTTAGAGGTCAGTCTCTGGTCCTCTCAGAGGTCAGTCTCTGGTCCTCTCAGAGGTCAGTCTCTGGTCCTTTTAGAGGTCAGTCTCTGGTCCTTTTAGAGGTCAGTCTCTGGTCCTCTCAGAGGTCAGTCTCTGGTCCTCTCAGAGGTCAGTCTCTGGTCCTCTCAGAGGTCAGTCTGTGTTCCTCTCAGAGGTCAGTCTCTGGTCCTTTTAGAGGTCAGTCTCTGGTCCTCTCAGAGGTCAGTCTCTGGTCCTCTCAGAGGTCAGTCTCTGGTCCTCTCAGAGGTCAGTCTCTGGTCCTCTCAGAGGTCAGTCTCTGGTCCTCTCAGAGGTCAGTCTCTGGTCCTCTCAGAGGTCAGTCTCTGGTCCTTTTAGAGGTCAGTCTTTGTTAATAATCAGATTCATAGATTGTTTAGAGGTTGATCTCAGTCTGAAGGAGGGACTCACACCTTGAACCAGTCTGATGATCAGTACGGGGGCCCCTGTCTGGGTTTTAGTATTCACTGGTTGTATTTCACAGGTTTTTAGAACATGTTGATCATTCATCAGTCAGAACAGATTTTCATACTGACACTTAAACAGCTTCAGGAATCTTAAATCCTCCTCTCAGATGCATCTCTTTGTTTTTTTTAATGCATGCGGTGAGAAATGATTCATGCAAACAGAGAAAGAGGAATGTCTGGTTTCAGGCTGGAGGACGGACTCAGAAACACAGAGGCTTTATAAAGTCTCCTCAGAGAGGTTAGAGAGGAGTCAGCTCACTTCCTCTGACCTTCTCTGCGGGAACACGCTCTTCTACGTGGACGGCGTCTTCGACCACAGCGTGGTCTTTACCTCTTACAGCCAGGGTCGGTGTGTGATCCACGCTGGGCGGGAGGAAACACTCACAGGGAGGATTTTCACACTTCACATGAATAACTTCTCTAATGATAATAATGAACGCTGGCTGGCGCTACAGCGGAGACCTGCAGAGGAACCCACAGAACAAAAACACTGCAGACACGTAGGTTAAGGTGTTGGGGGGAGGGGACTATCTTTTATGTGCTGCATTGTCTGGATCAGACCCCGCATGCTCCTGCTGCTGCTGACACATCAGCTTTAATGTTCCTGGGAGTCACGGCTCCACATCCCTGCAGCTTTCATGATAGAGAACCTGAAGGTAGCAGGACAGGTCACAGACCAGTACCTCAGACTTATGAGAGAGCCTCACAGCAGAGACCTGGGTCAGAGCGGACGTCTGTAGATCCGGCTCATGGAGCGGTTTCTATGGTAACCAGGTGTATAGCACAGAGGTCAGAGGTCAAGGCTCAGACACGTCCCTCCTTTAGAGATGCTGATTCCCCTCAGAGCCATCGATGGTATCGATCCGTCAGAGAGTTTCACCTCCTTCATCCTCTCGCTGACGTTCGCCGCCATCGCCGAAGACTCTGAAGGAGGAGGCGGAGCATGCAGTGGTGGGTAATCAGGATACATGGAGGACTTTAACGGTCGAAACGGCGGTCTGACTGGAGTCCCTGAGGAGAATCTGACTGTAAAGGGATTTCTCTGAGGACCTAGAGAACCTTAGACCTCAAACCTCAGACCTGAAACCTCAGACCTGAAACCTTAGACCTGAAACCTTAGACCTGAAACCTTAGACCTGAAACCTCAGACCTGAAACCTTAGACCTGAAACCTTAGACCTGAAACCTTAGACCTGAAACCTCAGACCTGAAACCTTAGACCTGAAACCTCAGACCTGAAACCATAGACCTGAAACCTCAGACCTGAAACCTTAGACCTGAAACCTCAGACCTGAAACCTTAGACCTGAAACCTCAGACCTGAAACCTTAGACCTGAAACCTCAGACCTGAAACCTTAGACCTGAAACCTCAGACCTGAAACCATAGACCTGAAACCTCAGACCTGAAACCTCAGACCTGAAACCTCAGACCTGAAACCTCAGACCTGAAACCTTAGACCTGAAACCTCAGACCTGAAACCTTAGACCTGAAACCTTAGACCTGAAACCTCAGACCTGAAACCTCAGACCTGAAACCTCAGACCTGAAACCTCAGACCTGAAACCTTAGACCTGAAACCTCAGACCTGAAACCTTAGACCTGAAACCTCAGACCTGAAACCTTAGACCTGAAACCTCAGACCTGAACCCATAGACCTGAAACCTCAGACCTGAAACCTTAGACCTGAAACCTCAGACCTGAACCTCAGACCTGAAACCTTAGACCTGAAACCTCAGACCTGAAACCTTAGACCTGAAACCTCAGACCTGAAACCTTAGACCTGAAACCTCAGACCTGAAACCATAGACCTGAAACCTTAGACCTGAAACCTCAGACCTGAACCCATAGACCTGAAACCTTAGACCTGAAACCTCAGACCTGAACCCATAGACCTGAAACCTTAGACCTGAAACCTCAGACCTGAAACCTTAGACCTGAAACCTTAGACCTGAAACTATAGACCTGAAACCATAGACCTAAAACCTCAGACCTGAAACCTCAGACCTGAAACTATAGACCTGAAACCATAGACCTAAAACCTCAGACCTGAAACCTCAGACCTGAAACCTTAGACCTGAAAACTTAGACCTGAAACCTTAGACCTGAAACCTTAGACCTCAAACCTCAGACCTGAAACCTTAGACCTGAAACCTCAGACCTGAAACCTTAGACCTGAAACCTCAGACCTGAAACCATAGACCTGAAACCTTAGACCTGAAACCTCAGACCTGAACCCATAGACCTGAACCCATAGACCTGAAACCTCAGACCTGAACCCATAGACCTGAAACCTTAGACCTGAAACCTCAGACCTGAAACCTTAGACCTGAAACCTTAGACCTGAAACTATAGACCTGAAACCATAGACCTAAAACCTCAGACCTGAAACCTCAGACCTGAAACCTTAGACCTGAAACCTCAGACCTGAAACCATAGACCTAAAACCTCAGACCTGAAACCTTAGACCTGAAACCTCAGACCTGAAACCATAGACCTAAAACCTCAGACCTGAAACCTCAGACCTGAAACTATAGACCTGAAACCATAGACCTAAAACCTCAGACCTGAAACCTCAGACCTGAAACCTTAGACCTGAAAACTTAGACCTGAAACCTTAGACCTGAAACCTTAGACCTCAAACCTCAGACCTCAAAACCTTAGACCTGAAACCTTAGACCTGAAAACTTAGACCTGAAACCTCAGACCTGAAACCTCAGACCTGAAACCTCAGACCTGAAACCTCAGACCTGAAACCTCAGACCTGAAACCTCAGACCTGAAACCTCAGACCTGAAACCTTAGACCTGAAACCTCAGACCTGAACCCATAGACCTGAAACCTTAGACCTGAAACCTCAGACCTGAAACCTTAGACCTGAAACCTCAGACCTGAAACCTTAGACCTGAAACCTCAGACCTGAAACCATAGACCTGAAACCTTAGACCTGAAACCTCAGACCTGAACCCATAGACCTGAAACCTTAGACCTGAAACCTCAGACCTGAACCCATAGACCTGAAACCTTAGACCTGAAACCTTAGACCTGAAACCTTAGACCTGAAACTATAGACCTGAAACCATAGACCTAAAACCTCAGACCTGAAACCTCAGACCTGAAACTATAGACCTGAAACCATAGACCTAAAACCTCAGACCTGAAACCTCAGACCTGAAACCTTAGACCTGAAAACTTAGACCTGAAACCTTAGACCTGAAACCTTAGACCTCAAACCTCAGACCTCAAAACCTTAGACCTGAAACCTCAGACCTGAAACCTTAGACCTGAAACCTCAGACCTGAAAACTTAGACCTGAAACCTTAGACCTCAAACCTTAGACCTGAAACCTCAGACCTGAAACCTCAGACCTGAAACCTCAGACCTGAAACCTTAGACCCCAAACCTCAGACCTGAAACCTTAGACCTGAAACCTCAGACCTGAAACCATAGACCTGAAACCTCAGACCTGAACCCATAGACCTGAAACCTCAGACCTGAAACCTCAGACCTGAAACCTTAGACCTGAAACCTCAGACCTGAAAACTTAGACCTGAAACCTTAGACCTCAAACCTTAGACCTGAAACCTCAGACCTGAAACCTCAGACCTGAAACCTCAGACCTGAAACCTTAGACCCCAAACCTCAGACCTGAAACCTTAGACCTGAAACCTCAGACCTGAAACCATAGACCTGAAACCTCAGACCTGAACCCATAGACCTGAAACCTCAGACCTGAAACCTTAGACCCCAAACCTCAGACCTGAAACCTTAGACCTGAAACCTCAGACCTGAAACCTCAGACCTGAAACCTCAGACCTGAAACCTCAGACCTGAAACCATAGACCTGAAACCTCAGACCTGAAACCTCAGACCTGAAACTATAGACCTGAAACCTCAGACCTGAAACCTCAGACCTGAAACCATAGACCTGAAACCATAGACCTGAAACCTTAGACCTGAAACCTCAGACCTGAAACCTCAGACCTGAAACCTCAGACCTGAAACCATAGACCTGAAACCATAGACCTGAAACCTCAGACCTGAAACCTCAGACCTGAAACCATAGACCTGAAACCTCAGACCTGAAACCTTAGACCTGAAACCTTAGACCTGAAACCTTAGACCTGAAACCTCAGACCTGAAACCTTAGACCTGAAACCTCAGACCTGAAACCTCAGACCTGAAACCTTAGACCTGAAACCTTAGACCTGAAACCTTAGACCTGAAACCTCAGACCTGAAACCTCAGACCTGAAACCTCAGACCTGAAACCTCAGACCTGGCCTTGGTCTGAATCTCGCCGTCTTTCTTCTCTGTTCACAGATAGTCCCGCCCTGTTCAGAGTCGCTCCAGGACCAGGATCCTCTCTGTGAGTCTTCCTCTGATTCCAAAGCCTGACGTCATAGTTTGGTTTGTTTGTGTGACCGTGACCTCCGACCGGCCCGGGCCGGGGCGGCTCTCACAAACAATCAGGCTGACTGGCGGCGAGGGCGGCGTGCTCCGTAAGGAGACGGCTTCATTAATGCGTCCCCGGCCCTGAGACGGCTCAGTCTCTGATGCAGTTAGACCGCCTGCTCCGCTTCCTCCGCTGCCACGTCAGTCTGAGGACAGAATGAAGCGTTTTTATGCAGAACGCCATTTAGACGGAGCGGAGAGGAAATCAGGAGGCGGAGAGACGCTCCTGCAGGAAACACCATCATAAAAACACCGTTTTTTTTAACTCCTTCTGTTTTTAATAAATCCTAAAGAGCTGGGAGAGAAGGAGAAGATTTGAAACATTTTCATTTCATTCTTCTCTGCTCTCATAAAAATCTGGACGGTACGACTGCTCCAAGTGAAGCCTAGAGCTTCAGAGCTCCCCCTGCTGGCTGGCTGGGGTCTGTCTCATAAGCCCCGCCTACTGTTGAGGCTCAATGATCTGGTCATATCCCTGATAGCTGAGCATGTAGAATGTAGAATCTAGAGACTGTCTGACTGTGGGAGGAGCCAGAGTAAACACGCTGACTCGGACAGGATCAACCTCTCAGAGGGTCAAAGTTGAACGCTGAGGTTTCCTCTCTGATTGTTTGCTGAATGATGATGGACGTCCTCTCTCTCTCTCTCTCTCTCTGAGGTTCGTCTGAGCAGGAACAGCTCGTCCTTCCTCCTACGCTGACGGCGTCTCTCTCCTACATTTTCATCCTTCCTCTGATAATCCAGGCTCTCGCCGATCTCTCTGCTCCTCTGAAAGGATGCGGTGATTTCTACAGATGCTCCGCCCTGATTGGTCCCCGTGTGAAAGTGTTCTGATTGTCTCTGACACGGCGGTTCTGCACGCCGGCCTCTGTAATAGCCTCAAACGCTGTCAGCATCAATACGTTGTTGGCAGCTTTATTTTCTTACACTCGTAGTTCATTAGAAAGCGGCGCTCACTGAAACACTAACACGCTGAATAATTCATCAGGCCGCCCTTCTTCTCTGTTTGTGTTTGTTCCAAACTGTCACGCCACGTTTAATTATCCTGAGGAAACACGGAGAGGCGTGACCTTAACGGGACGATCTTCTCACCGTTAAACACTAAACATTTACAGAATTCTTTATTCCTCTGGAGGACTCAGGATCCTGGACTGAACAGGGAGAGACGGCTGTGGTTTCAGTCCTCTGCTGTAAAGACTGGTCCTGAAATCTGCTAAAGGGATATTCCACCTATGAATGTGACACCACATTAATCAGCCTTTACTACAGAGGTTCTCAACCTTTTCAGCCCGGGACCCCCAAAATAAAGGAGCCAGAGACCAGGGACCCCCAAAATAAAGGAGCCAGAGACCAGGGACCCCCAAAATAAAGGAGCCAGAGACCAGGGACCCCCAAAATAAAGGAGCCAGAGACCAGAGACCCCCAAAATAAAGGAGCCAGAGACCAGAGACCCCCAAAATAAAGGAGCCAGAGACCAGGGACCCCCAAAATAAAGGAGCCAGAGACCAGGGACCCCCAAAATAAAGGAGCCAGAGACCCCCAAAATAAAGGAGCCAGAGACCAGGGACCCCCAAAATAAAGGAGCCAGAGACCAGGGACCCCCAAAATAAAGGAGCCAGAGACCAGGGACCCCCAAAATAAAGGAGCCAGAGACCAGGGACCCCCAAAATAAAGGAGCCAGAGACCAGGGACCCCCAAAATAAAGGAGCCAGAGACCAGGGACCCCCAAAATAAAGGTGCCAGAGACCGGGACCCCCAAAATAAAGGTGCCAGAGACCAGGGACCCCCAAAATAAAGGAGCCAGAGACCAGGGACCCCCAAAATAAAGGTGCCAGAGACCAGGGACCCCCAAAATAAAGGAGCCAGAGACCTGGGACCCCCAAAATAAAGGTGCCAGAGACCGGGACCCCCAAAATAAAGGTGCCAGAGACCAGAGACCCTCAAAATAAAGGTGCCAGAGACCGGGACCCCCAAAATAAAGGTGCCAGAGACCAGGGACCCCCAAAATAAAGGTGCCAGAGACCGGGACCCCCAAAATAAAGGAGCCAGAGACCAGAGACCCTCAAAATAAAGGTGCCAGAGACCGGAACCCCCAAAATAAAGGAGCCAGAGACCAGAGACCCTCAAAATAAAGGTGCCAGAGACCGGGACCCCCAAAATAAAGGAGCCAGAGACCAGGACCCCCAAAATAAAGGTGCCAGAGACCAGGGACCCCCAAAATAAAGGAGCCAGAGACCAGGGACCCCCAAAATAAAGGAGCCAGAGACCAGGGACCCCTCAAAATAAAGGAGCCAGAGACCAGGGACCCCCAAAATAAAGGAGCCAGAGACTGGGGACCCCCCAAAATAAAGGAGCCAGAGACCAGGGACCCCTCAAAATAAAGGAGCCAGAGACCAGGGACCCGAAAATAAAGGAGCCAGAGACCAGGGACCCCCCAAAATAAAGGAGCCAGAGACCAGGGACCCCTCAAAATAAAGGAGCCAGAGACCGGGGACCCCTCAAAATAAAGGAGCCAGAGACCAGGGACCCCCAAAATAAAGGAGCCAGAGACCAGGGACCCCCAAAATAAAGGAGCCAGAGACCAGGGACCCCCAAAATAAAGGAGCCAGAGACCAGGGACCCCCAAAATAAAGGAGCCAGAGACCGTGACCCCCAAAATAAATGTGCCATAGACGAGGCACCCCCAAAATAAAGGAGCCAGAGACCAGGGACCCCCAAAATAAAGGTGCCAGAGACCAGGGACCCCCAAAATAAAGGAGCCAGAGACCTGGGACCCCCAAAATAAAGGTGCCAGAGACCGGGACCCCCAAAATAAAGGTGCCAGAGACCAGGGACCCCCAAAATAAAGGTGCCAGAGACCGGGACCCCCAAAATAAAGGTGCCAGAGACCAGAGACCCTCAAAATAAAGGTGCCAGAGACCGGGACCCCCAAAATAAAGGTGCCAGAGACCGGGACCCCCAAAATAAAGGAGCCAGAGACCAGAGACCCTCAAAATAAAGGTGCCAGAGACCGGAACCCCCAAAATAAAGGAGCCAGAGACCAGGGACCCCCAAAATAAAGGTGCCAGAGACCGGGACCCCCAAAATAAAGGAGCCAGAGACCGGGGACCCCCAAAATAAAGGTGCCAGAGACCGGAACCCACAAAATAAAGGTGCCAGAGACCGGGACCCCAAAATAAAGCTGCCAGAGACCGGGACCCCAAAATAAAGGTGCCAGAGACCGGGACCCCAAAATAAAGCCAGAGACCGGGACCCCCAAAATAAAGGAGCCAGAGACCGAGACCCCAAAATAAAGGTTCCAGAGACCGGGACCCCCAAAATAAAGGTGCCAGAGACCGGGACCCCCAAAATAAAGGTGCCAGAGACCAGGGACCCCCAAAATAAAGGTGCCAGAGACCGGGACCCCCAAAATAAAGGTGCCAGAGACCGGGACCCCCAAAATAAAGGAGCCAGAGACCAGAGACCCTCAAAATAAAGGTGCCAGAGACCGAACCCCACAATAAAGGTGCCAGAGACCGGGACCCCCAAAATAAAGGTGCCAGAGACCAGGGACCCCCAAAATAATGGTGCCAGAGACCGGAACCCCCAAAATAAAGGTGCCAGAGACCAGAGACCCTCAAAATAAAGGTGCCAGAGACCGGGACCCCCAAAATAAAGGAGCCAGAGACCAGAGACCCTCAAAATAAAGGTGCCAGAGACCGGGACCCCCAAAATAAAGGTGCCAGAGACCGGGACCCCCAAAATAAAGGTGCCAGAGACCAGGGACCCCCAAAATAAAGGAGCCAGAGACCAGGGACCCCCAAAATAAAGGTGCCAGAGACCAGGGACCCCCAAAATAAAGGAGCCAGAGACCTGGGACCCCCAAAATAAAGGTGCCAGAGACCGGGACCCCCAAAATAAAGGTGCCAGAGACCAGGGACCCCCAAAATAATGGTGCCAGAGACCGGAACCCCCAAAATAAAGGAGCCAGAGACCAGAGACCCTCAAAATAAAGGTGCCAGAGACCGGAACCCCCAAAATAAAGGAGCCAGAGACCAGGGACCCCCAAAATAAAGGTGCCAGAGACCGGGACCCCCAAAATAAAGGAGCCAGAGACCGGGGACCCCCAAAATAAAGGAGCCAGAGACCGGGGACCCCCAAAATAAAGGTGCCAGAGACCGGGGACCCCCAAAATAAAGGTGCCAGAGACCGGGACCCCCAAAATAAAGGTGCCAGAGACCAGGGACCCCCAAAATAAAGGTGCCAGAGACCGGGACCCCCAAAATAAAGGTGCCAGAGACCGGCGACACCCAAAATAAAGGTGCCAGAGACCGGGACCCCCAAAATAAAGGTGCCAGAGACCGGGGACCCCCAAAATAAAGGAGCCAGAGACCGGGGACCCCCAAAATAAAGGTGCCAGAGACCGGGGACCCCCAAAATTAAGGTGCCAGAGACCGGGGACCCCCAAAATAAAGGAGCCAGAGACCAGGGACCCCCAAAATAAAGGAGCCAGAGACCAGGGACCCCCAAAATAAAGGAGCCAGAGACCGGGACCCCCAAAATAAAGGAGCCAGAGACCAGGGACACCCAAAATAAAGGAGCCAGAGATCGGGACCCCCAAAATAAAGGAGCCAGAGACCAGGGACCCCCAAAATAAAGGAGCCAGAGACCAGGGACCCCCAAAATAAAGGTGCCAGAGACCGGGGACCCCCAAAATAAAGGAGCCAGAGACCAGGGACCCCCAAAATAAAGGTGCCAGAGACCGGGGACCCCCAAAATAAAGGTGCCAGAGACCGGGGACCCCCAAAATAAAGGAGCCAGAGACCGGGGACCCCCAAAATAAAGGTGCCAGAGACCGGGGACCCCCAAAATAAAGGAGCCAGAGACCAGGGACCCCCTCTAAAGGTGGATGAACAGCCAGGAACATTCAAGAATAGTCATGTGGAGACAAGGCCGTCCATAAGGGGGATAAAGGGGAGAGCCGAAGGGGGGCCAGCAAAATCCTGGTCCATTGTAAAGTTAAGCCTGAATAATAACCACTCTGATCAAAGAAACATGTTTTCATTCTTTGTGTAGTAAGAAGCCTCTTTTAAAAATATAAATCATTCTGTTAAAAACAGAATCAAAATACATTAAAAATAAATAAAAGGGTTCATAATGGCAACAAATGGTGGGAAAGGTGGTGAAATTGGATTTTAAAGGTTGCAAAAATGGGTTAGAAATGCCAAAAATTAGATAAAAGTGGCAAAATAACCAAAATATAAAAGGCAAAAATGGATTAAAATGGCAAAAATAGGTGGAAATTTGGTGAAATGGGATGGAAATTGATATAAACTGGCAAAAAGGGCATATAACGCGTGAAATGTGGCTTAAAAAGCCTTTTGACTAGAAGTGGCAAAAACAGGCAGAAAACAGCAGTGAAAGGGTTTAAAACTGACAAAATGGGTTTTAAGTTGCAAAAAAGTGTTAAAATTCATCAGATTAAAAAGTGTTGAAAACTGGTTAAAATTTGGCTCATTTGGTGTAAAGTGGCATCAGTGTAATTTAAAAAATGTTTTTTAAAGGCTTCTGAAGACCCCCTCTCAGTGTCTTGAGACCCCCAATGGGGTCCCGACCCCAAGGTTGAGAACCCCTGCTTTACTATCTCTGCTATCAGACTTGAACCAAACTCTGACCCTGACTGTAGAGGTTTACTCAGGCCAGCCTGGACGGTTTCTGGGACCCTCCTCCTAAACCGGGTCATCTAAAGGGTCTGTCAGGGACCGACAGGAGTCCCAGGATCCAGCAGGAGTCTCAGGATCAAGCAGGAGTCCCAGGATCTAGCTGGAGTCCCAGGATCTAGCTGGAGTCCCAGGATCCAGCAAGAGTCCCAGGATCCAGCAGGAGTCCCAGGATCCAGCAGGAGTCCCAGGATCCAGCAAAAGTCCCAGGATCTAGCTGGAGTCCCAGGATCCAGCAAAAGTCCCAGGATCTAGCTGGAGTCCCAGGATCCAGCAAGAGTCCCAGGATCCAGCAGGAGTCCCAGGATCCAGCAGGAGTCCCAGGATCCAGAGAATCAGAGTGATTTAGACTTTAGACCGACCCTGATCTGTTTCAGCGTGACTAGAGTGTTAGCGTCTGTGGATCTGGTCTCAGGTATCTGACAGAGAACCCAACAGTCCCACAGAGACCAGCTGAGACTGTGGGTGGTCTCATCAGAGTTTAGGTTAACCCTTTCCTCTGCTGCATGAGTACCCCGTTAAACCAGATCACAGTCAGTCTGTCTGTTTCTCAGCTCTTCAACCGTCCCGCTGAGTTTGGCCGTGGCGTTCGTCTCCGTCCACAGCGCCGCTCTCTCCGCCCCCCCGCCATTATGAAGGAGATGAACAGCTTGTCTCGTGAGGCGAACTGTCCCAGATTTAAAGACACTGCGTGACCTTGATTTCTGCAGGAGAGAAACCTACAGAGCCGTGATTTATTTCCTGAAGCCTGAAGGAGAAGCTGCAGTGTGACGGGGTTCAGCCTACTTTAGAGAACAGACCTGCTGGATCCTGACCCAGAAACAGATCCACCTAGGAGCCTGCCTGACCACGGCGGCCTCTGTTCTTTCTCAGAATGAAGGGAGAAGACAGGAGCAGCAGAACCACGTCTGACACGCGTGTGTGGCCTCTGTGTGTGATAGAGACCTTCATGGTGTGGTCCATCTCAGTCATGTCTATTAGAAGCTGCTGCTTCACTACTGGAGGAGATGGACGATCTTAAACTGGGAATCCCGTAGCCGGATCCCTCTGATCGGGACTAAATCTCAGCGGAACGGGGCCGTCTGAGTCTGCAGGAGTGGACCTGTGATGGATGAGTCCCCGGTCTGCTGGAGGCCTCCTGGAGCTGTTTACTGCTGAGGAGTTTATGGAGCATGAGGAGGATTTTCTTTCTCTTTCTCTGAGAGCCTCTCTAAACTCCTCAGAGACGCTCCAGCCTAGAAGCCCAGATTAAACATCTCTGACTCTGAGTGGTCGCTCTGAGCTCGCATGCAGCGGCACAGAAAGAGGAGAAACTACAGAGAGCAGCAAAAACATAACCCCGCAAAGCAGACGGATACGCCTGTGTCCGTGTTTCTCTCTGGTGAATCCGTCTTCAAAGCTCCCGTCTGAACCGTTGGGCCCGGTTAGAAAGTGACCGGACCAATCAGTGACGAGGGGTGGTACTTTCAGGCGCGGCGGAGTCGTGACGTAAACAAGCAGCAGCGAGAGCTGGTGCAGTTATGGAGGAAGAGCTTAGCGTGGATGCTGCTAAAGCGCCAGTTTATCAGAACTAGACGACATTTCTTTGTTAACAGAGAACAGCAGTGAGTTATTTTCTCTTCAAAAACCACAGAGTTCAGTACTGACATGTCTACACTGTAAAAAATGTCTGTAGAAAACACGGCGAAAGACGGTACAACAAAAAAACATATATTACTGTATAAAACACACAGAACTGCTGTAAACCAAGCAGCGGTTTGAAACATGAACTTTTACATTTAAAGTACCTAATAATTACAAAATTGTACCGTTCAAACGACAGAAGACTGAAAATAAAGGAAAAATATCTTCAAGAACATCACTCTAAAAATTACAGTGGTATTCTGTTAAAACAGACTTTGCTCTCATGGACATTTAAACTCACAGTAAGAATCTGTGATGAAGACTGCAGTCACCTACCGTCATTTTAGCAGGGACACCAGCTTAAAGTAAACCTTAAAACCTGAGAGCAGCACCAGCTTGTTATTGTGTTCATGTTTGTTTCTCAGCGCTTCGCCTCATGATGCTGCCTTATGAAATAAAAAGTTACACTTAATATGAAACCTTAACAACAAGAATGGTACCAAAATCATTTAATTGGTGGTAATTTGATGGATGAGAGTGGTCAGTTATTTCACTTTAACTGAATTATTGGAAAAGAAAGACGTTAACTGCTCTCACTAACAATGCCACTGCATTTGTAAACCCGTTCCACTTGAACACAAACACACTGATGTACTTAATGTTCCAGTCAATCCTCACACACTACTCCACATTACTGATAGGAAATATAACAACAAGGTTACTGGAAAGAACTATTATATAAATATAAACACAGTTGAATATATAGTATATACAGTATATAGATACAACAGTTATACTGGTTAAATAACAAACATGAATGCAAATGGAAGACAAGAAACCCTCCATACTCAGTTTAAAATGAATGTGACCTGTACATGCAGTCTATCAAAGCCATATCTGAGAAAACAAATATTTCTTTAAAAACATGAAACTGTGGTGTAGTTTCTAAAGTTTCAACTAACCTCTCCTACCTCATGTAATTCAATCTAAACGTCTCCTCTTTCTCAACCAGCCCAAAGTTGAACATTTATGCATTATTGATGTCATTCATGGCTTTGTAGTGATGTTTACCTGTATGTGGGCTTATTTATGTCCAGGACATACTTTTAGTTTCATGTGCCAGAGCTGCATTAACCATTGGGATCTGTTCAATAAAGTTGGACCAACATTACAAAAAAATATTTAAAAAAAAAATTGAAAAACTGTTTCCCATCATCATTTAACCCTGCCTACACCCGGACGCTTTCTAGGGAACAACATGGACACAGTTTTCAGGCACCCCGTCGCCATGGAAACAAGCAGTCAGGGTTGCCAGGTCTGTGTGACAAAACCAGCCCACTGGCCAATAAAACTAGCCCAAAACCAGCCCACTGGCCAATAAAAACTAGCCCAAAACCAGCCCACTGGCCAATAAACACTAGCCCAAAACCGGCCCACTGGCCCATAAAAACTAGCCCAAAACCAGCCCACTGGCCAATAAAACTAGCCCAAAACAAGCCCACTGGCCAACAAACACTAGCCCAAAACCAGCCCACTGGCCAATAAAAACTAGCCCAAAACCAGCCCACTGGCCCATAAAAACTAGTCCAAAACCAGCCCACTAGCCCATAAAACAAGCCCAAAACCAGCCCACTGGCCAACAAACACTAGCCCAAAACCAGCCCACTGGCAAATAAAACTAGCCCAAAACCAGCCCACTGGCCCATAAACACTAGCCCAAAACCAGCCCACTGGCCCATAAAAACTAGCCCAAAACCAGCCCACTGGCCAATAAAACTAGCCCACTGGCCAACAAACACTAGCCCAAAACCAGCCCACTGGCCAATAAAAACTAGCCCAAAACCAGCCCACTGGCCCATAAAAACTAGTCCAAAACCAGCCCACTAGCCCATAAAACAAGCCCAAAACCAGCCCACTGGCCAACAAACACTAGCCCAAAACCAGCCCACTGGCCAATAAAAACTAGCCCAAAACCAGCCCACTGGCCAATAAAACTAGCCCAAAACCAGCCCACTGGCCAATAAACACTAGCCCAAAACCAGCCCACTGGCCAATAAAAACTAGCCCAAAACCAGCCCACTGGCCCATAAACACTAGCCCAAAACCAGCCCACTGGCCCATAAAAACTAGCCCAAAACCAGCCCACTGGCCCATAAAAACTAGCCCAAAACCAGCCCACTGGCCAATAAAAACTAGCCCAAAACCAGCCCACTGGCCAATAAAAACTAGCCCAAAACCAGCCCACTGGCCAATAAAAACTAGTCAAAAACACGCCCACTGGCCAACAAACACTAGCCCAAAACCAGCCCACTGGCCTATAAACACTAGCCCAAAACCAGCCCACTGGCCTATAAACACTAGCCCAAAACCAACCCACTGGCCAACAAACACTAGCCCAAAACCAGCCCACTGGCCTATAAACACTAGCCCAAAACCAGCCCACTGGCCAACAAACACTAGCCCAAAACCAGCCCACTGGCCTATAAACACTAGCCCAAAACCAGCCCACTGGCCTATAAACACTAGCCCAAAACCAGCCCACTGGCCAACAAACACTAGCCCAAAACCAGCCCACTGGCCTATAAACACTAGCCCAAAACCAGCCCACTGGCCAACAAACACTAGCCCAAAACCAGCCCACTGGCCAACAAACACTAGCCCAAAACCAGTCCACTGGCCAATAAAACTAGTCCAAAACCAGCCCACTGGCCAATAAAACTAGTCCAAAACCAGCCCACTGGCCAATAAAACTAGTCCAAAAACCAGCCCACTGGCCAATAAAAACTAGTCCAAAACCAGCCCACTGGCCAACAAACACTAGCCCAAAACCAGCCCACTGGCCAATAAAACTAGTCCAAAACCAGCCCACTGGCCCATAAAAACTAGTCAAAAACCAGTCCACTGGCCAATAAAAACTAGTCAAAAACCGGCCCACTGGCCAATAAAACTAGTCCAAAACAAGCCCACTGGCCAACAAACACTAGCCCAAAACCAGCCCACTGGCCAATAAAAACTAGCCCAAAACCGGCCCACTGGCCAATAAAACTAGCCCAAAACAAGCCCACTGGCCAACAAACACTAGCCCAAAACCAGCCCACTGGCCAATAAAACTAGCCCAAAACAAGCCCACTGGCCAACAAACACTAGCCCAAAACCAGCCCACTGGCCAATAAAAACTAGCCCAAAACCAGCCCACTGGCCAATAAAAACTAGCCCAAAACCAGCCCACTGGCCCATAAACACTAGCCCAAAACCAGCCCACTGGCCCATAAAAACTAGCCCAAAACCAGCCCAACGACCAATAAACACTAGCCCCAAACCAGCCCACTTGCCAAAAAACCTCGCCCACAACCAGCCCACTGGACAATAAAACATATCCCAAACCCAGCCCACTGGCCAATAAAAACTAGTCAAAAACACGCCCACTGGCCAACAAACACTAGCCCAAAACCAGCCCACTGGCCTATAAACACTAGCCCAAAACCAGCCCACTGGCCAACAAACACTAGCCCAAAACCAGCCCACTGGCCAACAAACACTAGCCCAAAACCAGTCCACTGGCCAATAAAACTAGTCCAAAACCAGCCCACTGGCCAATAAAACTAGTCCAAAACCAGCCCACTGGCCAATAAAACTAGTCCAAAACCAGCCCACTGGCCAATAAAACTAGTCCAAAACCAGCCCACTGGCCAACAAACACTAGCCCAAAACCAGCCCACTGGCCAATAAAACTAGTCCAAAACCAGCCCACTGGCCCATAAAAACTAGTCAAAAACCAGTCCACTGGCCAATAAAAACTAGTCAAAAACCGGCCCACTGGCCAATAAAACTAGTCCAAAACAAGCCCACTGGCCAACAAACACTAGCCCAAAACCAGCCCACTGGCCAATAAAAACTAGCCCAAAACCGGCCCACTGGCCAATAAAACTAGCCCAAAACAAGCCCACTGGCCAACAAACACTAGCCCAAAACCAGCCCACTGGCCAATAAAACTAGCCCAAAACAAGCCCACTGGCCAACAAACACTAGCCCAAAACCAGTCCACTGGCCAATAAAAACTAGCCCAAAACCAGCCCACTGGCCAATAAAAACTAGTCAAAAACCAGCCCACTGGCCTATAAACACTAGCCCAAAACCAGCCCACTGGCCAATAAAAACTAGTCAAAAACCAGTCCACTGGCCAACAAAAACTAGTCAAAAACCAGCCCACTGGCCAATAAACACTAGCCCAAAACCGGCCCACTGGCCCATAAAAACTAGCCCAAAACCATCCCACTGGCAAATAAAACTAGCCCAAAACCAGCCCACTGGCCCATAAAAACTAGCCCAAAACCAGCCCACTGGCCAATAAAACTAGCCCAAAACAAGCCCACTGGCCAACAAACACTAGCCCAAAACAAGCCCACTGGCCAATAAAACTAGCCCAAAACCAGCCCACTGGCCAATAAAACTAGTCAAAAACCAGTCCACTGGCCAACAAACACTAGCCCAAAACCAGCCCACTGGCCAATAAAACTAGTCCAAAACCAGCCCACTGGCCAACAAAAACTAGTCAAAAACCAGCCCACTGGCCAATAAAAACTAGCCCAAAACCGGCCCACTGGCCAATAAAACTAGCCCAAAACAAGCCCACTGGCCAACAAACACTAGCCCAAAACCAGCCCACTGGCCAATAAAACTAGCCCAAAACCAGCCCACTGGCCAACAAACACTAGCCCAAAACCAGCCCACTGGCCAATAAAAACTAGCCCAAAACCAGCCCACTGGCCAATAAAACTAGCCCAAAACAAGCCCACTGGCCAATAAAACTAGCCCAAAACCAGCCCACTGGCCAACAAACACTAGCCCAAAACCAGTCCACTGGCCAACAAACACTAGCCCAAAACCAGCTCACTGGCCATAAACACTAGCCCAAAACCAGCCCACTGGCCAAAAACTAGCCCAAAACCAGCCCACTGGCCAATAAAACTAGCCCACTGGCCAACAAACACTAGCCCAAAACCAGCCCAGTGACCAATAAAACTAGTCAATAAAACTAGCCCAAAACCAGCCCAATGACCAATAAAACAAGCCCAAAACCAGCCCAGTGGCCAATAAACTAGCCCAAAACCAGGACAGTGGCATATAAAACTAGCCCAAAACCAGCCCAGTGGCCAATAAAACTAGTCAATAAAAGTAGCCCAAAACCAGCCCAATGACCAATAAAAGTAGCCCAAAACCAGCCCAATGACCAATAAAAGTAGCCCAAAACAAGCCCAGTGGCCAATAAAACTAGCCCAAAACCAGCCCAGTGACCAATAAAACTAGCCCAAAACCAGCCCAATGACCAATAAAATTAGCCCAAAACCAGCCCAGTGGCCAATAAAAGTAGTCAACAAAAGTAGCCCAAAACCAGCCCAGTGGCCAATAAAACTAGCCCAAAACCAGCCCAATGACCAATAAAACTAGCCTAAAACCAGCCCAATGACCAATAAAACTAGCCCAAAACAAGCCTAGTGGCCAATAAAAGTAGCCCAAAACCAGCCCAATGGCCAACAAACACTAGCCCAAAACCAGCCCACTGGCCAATAAAAACTAGCCCAAAACCAGCCCACTGGCCAATAAAAACTAGTCAAAAACAAGCCCACTGGCCAACAAACACTAGCCCAAAACCAGCCCACTGGCCTATAAACACTAGCCCAAAACCAGCCCACTGGCCAACAAACACTAGCCCAAAACCAGCCCACTGGCCTATAAACACTAGCCCAAAACCAGCCCACTGGCCAATAAAAACTAGCCCAAAACCAGCCCACTGGCCAATAAAACTAGCCCAAAACCAGCCCACTGGCCAATAAACACTAGCCCAAAACCAGCCCACTGGCCAATAAAAACTAGCCCAAAACCAGCCCACTGGCCCATAAACACTAGCCCAAAACCAGCCCACTGGCCCATAAAAACTAGCCCAAAACCAGCCCACTGGCCCATAAAAACTAGCCCAAAACCAGCCCACTGGCCAATAAAAACTAGCCCAAAACCAGCCCACTGGCCAATAAAAACTAGTCAAAAACACGCCCACTGGCCTATAAACACTAGCCCAAAACCAGCCCACTGGCCAACAAACACTAGCCCAAAACCAGCCCACTGGCCTATAAACACTAGCCCAAAACCAACCCACTGGCCAACAAACACTAGCCCAAAACCAGCCCACTGGCCTATAAACACTAGCCCAAAACCAGCCCACTGGCCAACAAACACTAGCCCAAAACCAGCCCACTGGCCTATAAACACTAGCCCAAAACCAGCCCACTGGCCTATAAACACTAGCCCAAAACCAGCCCACTGGCCAACAAACACTAGCCCAAAACCAGCCCACTGGCCTATAAACACTAGCCCAAAACCAGCCCACTGGCCAACAAACACTAGCCCAAAACCAGCCCACTGGCCAACAAACACTAGCCCAAAACCAGTCCACTGGCCAATAAAACTAGTCCAAAACCAGCCCACTGGCCAATAAAACTAGTCCAAAACCAGCCCACTGGCCAATAAAACTAGTCCAAAAACCAGCCCACTGGCCAATAAAAACTAGTCCAAAACCAGCCCACTGGCCAACAAACACTAGCCCAAAACCAGCCCACTGGCCAATAAAACTAGTCCAAAACCAGCCCACTGGCCCATAAAAACTAGTCAAAAACCAGTCCACTGGCCAATAAAACTAGTCCAAAACACGGCCCACTGGCCAATAACACACGTCCAAACCAAGCCCACTGGCCAACAAACACTAGCCCAACACCAGCCCACTGGCCAACAAAACTAGCCCAAAACCGCCCACTGGCCAATAAAACTACACCAAAACAAGCCCACTGGCCAACAAACACTAGCCCAAAACCAGCCCACTGGCCAATAAAACTAGACCAAAACAAGCCCACTGGCCAACAAACACTAGCCCAAAACCAGTCCACTGGCCAATAAAAACTAGCCCAAAACCAGCCCACTGGCCAATAAAAACTAGACAAAAACCAGCCCACTGGCCCATAAAAACTAGACCAAAACCAGGCCACTGGCCAACATAAAACTAGTCAAAACAAGCCCACTGGCCAATAAACACTAGTCCAAAACCAGCCCACTGGGCAATATAAACTACCCCAAAACCACCCCACGGGCCAATAAACCTAGCCCAAAACAAGCCCACCGGCCAACAAACACGAGCCCAAAACCAGCCCACTGGCCAAGAAAAACTAGCCCAAAACCAGCCCACTGGCCTATAAACACTAGCCCAAAACCAACCCACTGGCCAACAAACACTAGCCCAAAACCAGCCCACTGGCCTATAAACACTAGCCCAAAACCAGCCCACTGGCCAACAAACACTAGCCCAAAACCAGCCCACTGGCCAACAAACACTAGCCCAAAACCAGTCCACTGGCCAATAAAACTAGTCCAAAACCAGCCCACTGGCCAATAAAACTAGTCCAAAACCAGCCCACTGGCCAATAAAACTAGTCCAAAAACCAGCCCACTGGCCAATAAAAACTAGTCCAAAACCAGCCCACTGGCCAACAAACACTAGCCCAAAACCAGCCCACTGGCCAATAAAACTAGTCCAAAACCAGCCCACTGGCCCATAAAAACTAGTCAAAAACCAGTCCACTGGCCAATAAAAACTAGTCAAAAACCGGCCCACTGGCCAATAAAACTAGTCCAAAACAAGCCCACTGGCCAACAAACACTAGCCCAAAACCAGCCCACTGGCAAATAAAACTAGCCCAAAACCAGCCCACTGGCCCATAAAAACTAGTCAAAAACCAGTCCACTGGCCAACAAACACTAGCCCAAAACCAGCCCACTGGCCAATAAAACTAGCCCAAAACAAGCCCACTGGCCAACAAACACTAGCCCAAAACCAGTCCACTGGCCAATAAAAACTAGCCCAAAACCAGCCCACTGGCCAATAAAAACTAGTCAAAAACCAGCCCACTGGCCTATAAACACTAGCCCAAAACCAGCCCACTGGCCAATAAAAACTAGTCAAAAACCAGTCCACTGGCCAACAAAAACTAGTCAAAAACCAGCCCACTGGCCAATAAACACTAGCCCAAAACCGGCCCACTGGCCCATAAAAACTAGCCCAAAACCATCCCACTGGCAAATAAAACTAGCCCAAAACCAGCCCACTGGCCCATAAAAACTAGCCCAAAACCAGCCCACTGGCCAATAAAACTAGCCCAAAACAAGCCCACTGGCCAACAAACACTAGCCCAAAACAAGCCCACTGGCCAATAAAAACTAGCCCAAAACCAGCCCACTGGCCAATAAAACTAGCCCAAAACCAGCCCACTGGCCAATAAAAACTAGTCAAAAACCAGCCCACTGGCCTATAAACACTAGCCCAAAACCAGCCCACTGGCCAATAAAAACTAGTCAAAAACCAGCCCACTGGCCAATAAGAACTAGTCAAAAACCAGCCCACTGGCCAATAAACACTAGCCCAAAACCAGTCCACTGGCCAATAAAAACTAGCCCAAAACCAGCCCACTGGCCAATAAAAACTAGTCAAAAACCAGCCCACTGGCCTATAAACACTAGCCCAAAACCAGCCCACTGGCCAATAAAAACTAGTCAAAAACCAGCCCACTGGCCAATAAGAACTAGTCAAAAACCAGCCCACTGGCCAATAAACACTAGCCCAAAACCAGCCCACTGGCCAACAAACACTAGCCCAAAACCAGCTCACTGGCCAACAAACACTAGCCCAAAACCAGCCCACTGGCCAACAAACACTAGCCCAAAACCAGCCCACTGGCCAATAAAACTAGTCCAAAACCAGCCCACTGGCCAATAAAACTAGTCCAAAACCAGCCCACTGGCCAATAAAACTAGTCCAAAAACCAGCCCACTGGCCAATAAAAACTAGTCCAAAACCAGCCCACTGGCCAACAAACACTAGCCCAAAACCAGCCCACTGGCCAATAAAACTAGTCCAAAACCAGCCCACTGGCCCATAAAAACTAGTCAAAAACCAGTCCACTGGCCAATAAAAACTAGTCAAAAACCGGCCCACTGGCCAATAAAACTAGTCCAAAACCAGTCCACTGGCCAATAAAAACTAGCCCAAAACCAGCCCACTGGCCAATAAAAACTAGTCAAAAACCAGCCCACAATAAACACTAGCCCAAAACCAGCCCACTGGCCAATAAAAACTAGTCAAAAACCAGTCCACTGGCCAACAAAAACTAGTCAAAAACCAGCCCACTGGCCAACAAACACTAGCCCAAAACAAGCCCACTGGCCAATAAAAACTAGCCCAAAACCAGCCCACTGGCCAATAAAACTAGTCAAAAACCAGTCCACTGGCCAACAAACACTAGCCCAAAACCAGCCCACTGGCCAATAAAACTAGTCCAAAACCAGCCCACTGGCCAACAAAAACTAGTCAAAAACCAGCCCACTGGCCAATAAAAACTAGCCCAAAACCAGCCCACTGGCCAATAAAACTAGCCCAAAACAAGCCCACTGGCCGATAAAACTAGTCAAAAACCAGTCCACTGGCCAACAAACACTAGCCCAAAACCAGCCCACTGGCCAACAAAAACTAGTCAAAAACCAGCCCACTGGCCCATAAAAACTAGTCAAAAACCAGCCCACTGGCCAACAAACACTAGCCCAAAACCAGCCCACTGGCCAATAAAAACTAGCCCAAAACCAGCCCACTGGCCCATAAAAACTAGTCCAAAACCAGCCCACTAGCCCATAAAACAAGCCCAAAACCAGCCCACTGGCCAATAAAAACTAGTCAAAAACACGCCCACTGGCCAACAAACACTAGCCCAAAACCAGCCCACTGGCCTATAAACACTAGCCCAAAACAAGCCCACTGGCCAACAAACACTAGCCCAAAACCAGCCCACTGGCCAATAAAACTAGCCCAAAACAAGCCCACTGGCCAACAAACACTAGCCCAAAACCAGTCCACTGGCCAATAAAAACTAGCCCAAAACCAGCCCACTGGCCAATAAAAACTAGTCAAAAACCAGCCCACTGGCCTATAAACACTAGCCCAAAACCAGCCCACTGGCCAATAAAAACTAGTCAAAAACCAGTCCACTGGCCAACAAAAACTAGTCAAAAACCAGCCCACTGGCCAACAAACACTAGCCCAAAACAAGCCCACTGGCCAATAAAAACTAGCCCAAAACCAGCCCACTGGCCAATAAAACTAGTCAAAAACCAGTCCACTGGCCAACAAACACTAGCCCAAAACCAGCCCACTGGCCAATAAAACTAGTCCAAAACCAGCCCACTGGCCAACAAAAACTAGTCAAAAACCAGCCCACTGGCCAATAAAAACTAGCCCAAAACCGGCCCACTGGCCAATAAAACTAGTCCAAAACAAGCCCACTGGCCAACAAACACTAGCCCAAAACAAGCCCACTGGCCAATAAAAACTAGCCCAAAACCAGCCCACTGGCCAATAAAACTAGTCAAAAACCAGTCCACTGGCCAACAAACACTAGCCCAAAACCAGCCCACTGGCCAATAAAACTAGTCCAAAACCAGCCCACTGGCCAACAAAAACTAGTCAAAAACCAGCCCACTGGCCAATAAAAACTAGCCCAAAACCGGCCCACTGGCCAATAAAACTAGCCCAAAACAAGCCCACTGGCCAACAAACACTAGCCCAAAACCAGCCCACTGGCCAATAAAACTAGCCCAAAACAAGCCCACTGGCCAACAAACACTAGCCCAAAACCAGTCCACTGGCCAATAAAAACTAGCCCAAAACCAGCCCACTGGCCAATAAAAACTAGTCAAAAACCAGCCCACTGGCCTATAAACACTAGCCCAAAACCAGCCCACTGGCCAATAAAAACTAGTCAAAAACCAGCCCACTGGCCAATAAGAACTAGTCAAAAACCAGCCCACTGGCCAATAAACACTAGCCCAAAACCAGCCCACTGGCCAACAAACACTAGCCCAAAACCAGCTCACTGGCCAACAAACACTAGCCCAAAACCAGCCCACTGGCCAATAAAACTAGCCCAAAACAAGCCCACTGGCCAATAAAACTAGTCAAAAACCAGTCCACTGGCCAACAAACACTAGCCCAAAACCAGCCCACTGGCCAATAAAACTAGTCCAAAACCAGCCCACTGGCCCATAAAAACTAGTCAAAAACCAGTCCACTGGCCCATAAAAACTAGCCCAAAACCGGCCCACTGGCCTATAAACACTAGCCCAAAACCAGCCCACTGGCCAACAAAAACTAGTCAAAAACCAGCCCACTGGCCCATAAAAACTAGCCCAAAACCAGCCCACTGGCCAACAAACACTAGCCCAAAACCAACCCACTGGCCAACAAACACTAGCCCAAAACCAGCCCACTGGCCTATAAACACTAGCCCAAAACCAGCCCACTGGCCAACAAACACTAGCCCAAAACCAGCCCACTGGCCTATAAACACTAGCCCAAAACCAGCCCACTGGCCAATAAAAACTAGTCAAAAACCAGCCCACTGGCCAACAAACACTAGCCCAAAACCAGCCCACTGGCCTATAAACAATAGCCCAAAACCAGCCCACTGGCCAACAAACACTAGCCCAAAACCAGCCCACTGGCCAATAAAAACTAGCCCAAAACCAGCCCACTGGCCCATAAAAACTAGTCCAAAACCAGCCCACTAGCCCATAAAACAAGCCCAAAACCAGCCCACTGGCCAATAAACACTAGCCCAAAACCAGCCCACTGGCCAATAAAAACTAGCCCAAAACCAGCCCACTGGCCCATAAACACTAGCCCAAAACCTGCCCACTGGCCCATAAAAACTAGCCCAAAACCAGCCCACTGGCCCATAAAAACTAGCCCAAAACCAGCCCACTGGCCCACAAACACTAGCCCAAAACCAGGACAGTGGCCAATAAAACTAGCCCAAAACCAGCACCATATCCAATAAAAGTAGCCCAAAACCAGCCCAGTGACCAATAAAACTAGTCAATAAAAGTAGCCCAAAACCAACCCAGTGGCCAATAAAACTAGCCCAAAACAAGCCCAGTGGGCAATAAAACTAGCCCAAAACCAGCCCAGTGGCCAACAAACACTAGCCCAAAACCAGTCCACTGGCCAACAAACACTAGCCCAAAACCAGCCCACTGGCCAATAAAACTAGTCCAAAACCAGCCCACTGGCCAACAAAAACTAGTCAAAAACCAGCCCACTGGCCAACAAAAACTAGCCCAAAACCAGCCCACTGGCCAATAAAACTAGTCAAAAACCAGTCCACTGGCCAACAAACACTAGCCCAAAACCAGCCCACTGGCCAATAAAACTATTCCAAAAACCAGCCCACTGGCCAAAAAAAACTAGGCCAAAACCAGCCCCATGGCCAACAAAAACTAGCCCAAAACCAGCCCACTGGCCAATAAAACTAGTCCAAAACCAGCCCACTGGCCCATAAAAACTAGTCAAAAACCAGTCCACTGGCCAATAAAAACTAGTCAAAAACCAGTCCACTGGCCAACAAAAACTAGTCAAAAACCAGCCCACTGGCCAATAAACACTAGCCCAAAACCGGCCCACTGGCCCATAAAAACTAGCCCAAAACCATCCCACTGGCAAATAAAACTAGCCCAAAACCAGCCCACTGGCCCATAAAAACTAGCCCAAAACCAGCCCACTGGCCAATAAAACTAGCCCAAAACAAGCCCACTGGCCAACAAACACTAGCCCAAAACAAGCCCACTGGCCAATAAAAACTAGCCCAAAACCAGCCCACTGGCCAATAAAACTAGTCAAAAACCAGTCCACTGGCCAACAAACACTAGCCCAAAACCAGCCCACTGGCCAATAAAACTAGTCCAAAACCAGCCCACTGGCCAACAAAAACTAGTCAAAAACCAGCCCACTGGCCAATAAAACTAGCCCAAAACAAGCCCACTGGCCAATAAAACTAGTCAAAAACCAGTCCACTGGCCAACAAACACTAGCCCAAAACCAGCCCACTGGCCAATAAAACTAGTCCAAAACCAGCCCACTGGCCCATAAAAACTAGTCAAAAACCAGTCCACTGGCCCATAAAAACTAGCCCAAAACCGGCCCACTGGCCTATAAACACTAGCCCAAAACCAGCCCACTGGCCAACAAAAACTAGTCAAAAACCAGCCCACTGGCCCATAAAAACTAGTCAAAAACCAGCCCACTGGCCAATAAAAACTAGCCCAAAACCAGCCCACTGGCCAACAAACACTAGCCCAAAACCAACCCACTGGCCAACAAACACTAGCCCAAAACCAGCCCACTGGCCAACAAACACTAGCCCAAAACCAGCCCACTGGCCAATAAAACTAGTCCAAAACCAGCCCACTGGCCAATAAAACTAGTCCAAAACCAGCCCACTGGCCAATAAAACTAGCCCAAAACCAGCCCACTGGCCTATAAACACTAGCCCAAAACCAGCCCACTGGCCAATAAAAACTAGTCAAAAACCAGCCCACTGGCCAACAAACACTAGCCCAAAACCAGCCCACTGGCCTATAAACAATAGCCCAAAACCAGCCCACTGGCCAACAAACACTAGCCCAAAACCAGCCCACTGGCCAATAAAACTAGTCAAAAACCAGTCCACTGGGCAATAAGAACTAGTCAAAAACCAGCCCACTGGCCAATAAA
Source organism: Cheilinus undulatus (assembly GCF_018320785.1). Lineage (NCBI taxonomy): Eukaryota > Metazoa > Chordata > Actinopteri > Labriformes > Labridae > Cheilinus > Cheilinus undulatus. Next base: position 245,175 of record NC_054885.1, on the reverse strand, counting down.
ACTAGCCCAAAACCAGCCCACTGGCCAATAAAACTAGTCCAAAACCAGCCCACTGGCCAATAAAAACTAGCCCAAAACCGGCCCACTGGCCAATAAAACTAGTCAAAGACCGGCCCACTGGCCAATAAAACTAGCCCAAAACCGGCCCACTGGCCAATAAAAACTAGTCAAAAACTGGCCCACTGGCCAATAAAACTAGTCCAAAACCAGCCCACTGGCCCATAAAAACTAGCCCAAAACCAGCCCACTGGCCAACAAACACTAGCCCAAAACCAGCCCACTGGCCAATAAAAACTAGCCCAAAACCAGCCCACTGGCCAACAAACACTAGCCCAAAACCAGCCCACTGGCCAATAAACACTAGCCCAAAACCAGCCCACTGGCCAACAAACACTAGCCCAAAACCAGCCCACTGGCCAATAAAACTAGTCCAAAACCAGCCCACTGGCCAATAAAAACTAGTCAAAAACCAGTCCACTGGCCAATAAAACTAGTCCAAAACCAGCCCACTGGCCAACAAACACTAGCCCAAAACCGGCCCACTGGTGAAATTCAAAATAAACAGGTAAATTTCTGCCAAACTGCACACAATGCTTGAATGTCTGCAGACATTCTGTTTGTCCGTAGGTGGCGTGTGTGTCCGTGGGTGGCGTGTGTGTCCGTGGGTGTCGTGTGTGTCCGTGGGTGGCGTGTGTGTCCGTGGGTGGCGTGTGTGTCTGTGGGTGGCGTGTGTGTCCGTGGGTGGCGTGTGTGTCTGTGGGTGGCGTGTGTGTCTGTGGGTGGCGTGTGTGTCTGTGTGTGGCGTGCTTGTCTGTGGGTGGCGTGTGTGTCTGTGGGTGGCGTGTGTGTCCGTGGGTGGCGTGTTTGTCTGTGGGTGCCTCTGTTATTGATCGCACCGTTCACACCAACAGCTGTTAGACTCGAGATAATTCCCCTCATCACTTTGGCGCCCCCATGTGCCAGAGAGTGCAAACGCACCTCTGAAACATAAAAATGGGTCTGCTCAGCGGCAGCACGTTAAGAGAAGCCCAATTCCGCGGGAAAACCGCAGACCTGGCAACCCTGCAAGCAGCATCGTGTTACTCTCTCAAAATGCGTTTGCGCACTCTGGTTGCAGTCAGTCGCCATGCGCGAATACGGTTTCGCGCAGGCGCGGGGAAAGAAGGAACTTAGACAAACCAAACCGCCAACGGCTGCCCGGTAAACCACGTGGCCTCTGTGGTCTCGTGTGCGTGGCAATATTTCATGGAGTTGCTGTCTGCTCGCAGAACGAGCTGCAAACCAAGATGGAGTACAGAGCAGAACACCGGCGTGACGTCACCCGGAGCCTCAGCCCATGAGCTGTTGGTCAGGTATCTAGACCTTCAGTCTAGTGTCTAATGTAGCACCACATGTTCCTAGAGGTCAGAGGGGTCAGAGGGCGTTTCGTCTCAGTTCTAGGTGTTTATTCTTGCGGTCCTTTCAGCCTGGAGAGCGTTCAGCTTTTGCTGTGTTGGGGTCCATAAGTGAACCCTGAGCTCAGAGCTAGCTCCGCCCACTTCAGACTTTTGAAGAATGCACTAAAAAAGGGCGGTTGGGTCCAGATGAGGTGGGAGTGACGGTGATGTCCTGCAGCCCTGCTGCCTCAGAGGTCAGAGGTCAGATCTGAGCTGAAGGATTTCCCCTTCAGTCATAGTCACAGCTGTGTCCAGAGTCCCCTGAGGCTCTCCAGCTTATCCCTCCATGAATACGGGCCCACCCTCCGCCCCGCTCTATCTAAATGGGACTTTGCATAGAAACGAGACGCTAAACGGGACAATTAAAGCAGCCTGGAGACCAAACTACATGAACTTCCACTGCTTCCCCTCAAACAGGATGATATTATTATTATTATTTCTCCTTCCTCTGCTGCAGAGTTCAAACTGATGGCATTACTTCAGATAACCTACACATGTTTAGCTAACTTTATGAGCTTCATATCAGGATAAAAAGATGCATTTCGAGTTTGTGGGGTTGCTGAAATTCTTATTTTACAAACTAATCCTCTTAAATATGGGAATTATACTGATAAATGATCCATGACTCAGGCTGCCAGCTCTTCAGTTTGGTTAATGTCAAGTTTTGAATGAAGAATGACTGATAAATGAATACTGAGAGAATCACACTTAGACAGTGGACGGCATGTTTCAGAGACATGTTTAACTTTGTCATAAGATTAGTGCTATGACAGCACATATGATTAAAGCACTTCAGCTCATTGATTTAACAAAAATGCAGCAGTCTTCATTACAGCAAACATTTATTTATTATATAACCACGGCTGACGCTGAATGACTGCAGTGAGCCTTTGGAAGAATCCTGTTTTTGCTGTTATTGCTACTGGAAGTCCCACTGCCATTCAAAGCTACAGCAGACCCCCAGGAATAATGTGGTACCAGCTTTACTTATCTACAGCTTATAATACAAACAGTGTGAACATGTGATAACAAAAATATAAATATTCATGTAGCTGGCTGCTGTACTGGAATACATGCATTTACTGTACTGCTTTAGCACCAGAAGGTTCTCCCTCATTCACATTCACAGCGGCGGCTCCAGGAGTAAGGAGGACAGGGTGGTGGTGGACTGTGGTGGTCCTGGGCACTGCCTGCTGGCTCCAGAACCTCCTAAATGCACTATGGGGATATGTGCAGGTCAGCGTCACGGCACTAAAGATTTGATAGCTCACTTGATTTTTGCAGTTTTGCAGGATGCCACAAAGGTTGAGAGAGGACAGTTGGAGGGCTGCTCAGAGGACGCCGAGGGTTTGGAGTTTCCTCTTCTCTCCTAGCGACAAAGAAGACGACCTCTCTTGCTTTGTTGAAACTTTCTTGCCAGATGAGGAACCGGTGGACGGCCGGCCCCGTGGATTGTTGTTTGTAGTGAGTGGATCTCAGACACACTTTAAAGACTCATTTGGATGGTAATGGATGATTTGCTTGTAATTCTGTTTTACTTCCTTCATCCTCCCAGGAGCTCACGCTATACATCGACCAGAACTGGGATCCACTCAGGAGTTCCTGCAGAGGTAATAGTTTTTCCTCTTCAGAGCTAATTATATGGTGTAGTGTAATGTTGGCAAATGTTTTATTTCCTTCCAGCCGCGTGCATCAAATGATACAATATCAGCTACAGGGATGCACCGATTCACCTTTTCTGGTCCCGATACCGATCCTGATCCGATACCAGTGTTAAAAGAATAACCTGCATGCCCTGCTGTTCTGGGTAAAAGGAAAACAATGAGTCCATATAGATTACTGAGGTTTATATCTATTTAAACTATAAAGTGTTTAAATGTTTACCAGCAGTTTGGTAAAACAACGCTTCAGGACTTTCAGAAATTAGTATTCAACTGTAAACTTTTAGACCCTGTAGACTGGTAACGCAGCAGAAAACAAAGAACGTGCATCAGAGGAGACACTCCAGTACAGAACAACCTTTAAAAACGGCTCAGAGCTGATGGCCTGGATCGGCACCACGGATCGGCCCTGTCCCACCGATACCCGATCCAGCTTTGAGGGGCTGGTTCGGGCTGATACCCGATACCAGGATCGGTATCGGTGCATCCCTACCTTTTTCCTTCCATTGCTGACACTTCAGTAAAAGTGGGAGGAGCCGGCGAGGAGTGAGGCTATCGCCTGTCTGACAGGACCTGGTCCAGGCCTAAGTGAGTCCAACAGGAAGTATTTTAAGTTAAACACCCAGTCAGGGCTGGTTCCTGTCAGGACCTCGTTTTCCAAAGGGAAGCAGAGGCTGAAATGACTCTCCCTGCTCAGTTCCAGAGGCGGAGCAGGTGAGCAGATCGAGCAGCCGTACGCTCGCGCGCAGACGTGACAGTAAACAGGAGCTGGGCTCTGCTGGAGGGCCTCCCAGCAGGATCCAGTCAGCTCAGCAGCAGCGTGTCGATGACTGCTGAACGTCCTCCGTTCATGATGTTCAGACAACGGGACGCCTCACACCTCGCCTCAGCTCGCTCCTCACACAGGAAACACCAGGCATGGATGCTGGTGTGCTGAGACCAGGACCCAAACCAGGAACCTTTAGGGACTTTAACAGGGATGAGCATTAAAATAGACATGCTACAGCTAGAACAGCAGCGGAGGGTAATAGGTCGTTTCCACCGAGCAGTTCGGTTCAGTTCGGTGCGGGACGGCACACTTTTTTTGTCGTTTCCATAGAGAAAGGGTCCCAAAAAAGCGAACCGTACCGTCCCACTTTTCGGCACCCTTCCGTAGGGGTGCCAGTCTTACCCAACCGTACCAAAAAGGTGGAGCTACACACAACAATAGGGGCTGCACTGACGTCACGTCAGCGCGCGACTCAGCTGCTCGTCTCCAGGCTTCAAAGATGGAAGTCTGCTGTGAGAAGCGGCGAAAACGGGAGAAAAATGGACCAATATCTGCCTAAATAGGAAATATTTGGACTTGATGGAGATCCAGACTGTTTCCTACTCTGTGGATGTTGGTATCTGACCACAAATCAAGTTTCCTGACGTTTATCTGGATGATTTTAAGAACACAAAGCAGAGCCTGAAGGCTCACATCAGCCTGATCCATCAGTGATGGATGAGAAACTAAATAAATGCTGAAGTTTTGTGAATACGAAGCCTTAGAACAGTTCATTCTCATCAGTAACTAGTTATTAATCTACGTCTTACGTTAGATAAACTGTGAAAACATCGCTCTGTGGTTGTTGAACGGGCTCATAAAACTTCAGGCTGCAGACTATTTTTAAACCAGATCAGCGCACCCCGGATTTCTGACTTAATCTAGCTTGATTTTAACACCAGCTGAACTTTGACTTTATTTTGAATGCGGTGAATTCTCACAGTTCAGCTCTGAACTTTCATATTTAGTTGTATAAACTGTTCTAGACTAGATATATTCACATATTAACGTGGTGTTACGACTCAGACCGTCTCTGTACACGTATTCATCAGCTGAGGATCTGGACTGACGGCGGTTAACATCATTGAGATGGAGTTATTTTTTAAAATAAGCACTGGTGGACATACGACCCATCAGTCAGTATGATTGACTTTCTAAAGATGAATCAGATCCACCAGAGCAGATCCGGGCTCCCTAGATTCTTCTTCTGTGGTGTTAGATACAGACAGGCAGAGGACACATTAGACATGATCAGAAACTCAGAGGGCTCCTAGCCAACAGCTCTGATATCAAAGATGAGATGAACAGATCTATAACTGCTGACTCAGCAGTTCTATCTTTATTGAGCCTATCAGTTACATGCTGAGCACATGTTGATGTCTCTCAGGCTGACAGGAGCTTAGCCAGTCTCTTCTGTGTTTATGAAACCCTGCTGGTCTCTGATCAGTGCCTGTGTCTCCTCTCCTGGTCATCAGCATCTCTAAGAAATGTCCATCTTTACCATTTTACTGAAATCATCAAGCTAAGCTGTAAATCATGGGATAGAAAAGTCTAAGAGGTTAGCGCTGCATGGTCAGGGTCTTTCTGTGCAGAGTTTGCATGTGTGGACCCTCTCCAGGTACTCTGGCTTCCTCCACCACCAGGACCTGCTCATTAGATTATTGGTGACTCTTAATTGCCCGTAGATGTGAGTGTGCCTGGTGGTTTGTCTCTGTATGTCACTGGTAACCAGTCCAGGGTAGAACCCACCTCTCGCCCAAGGACAGCTGGGATAGGCTCTGGCCTCCATCGACCCCCAAAAGGATGAGTTAGAAAATGGATGGATGGAGAAAAAGTTAGATCCCAGTAAATTCATTAACTTGTAGAGGATTGTTGAGGAAACTGATGAAGAATGAGGGAGAGGAGACTGCAGGGAGACACATGCAGAAACTGAGGTCTGGAGGTGAAGCTCTACCTGCAGGATCTATACCTGCAGGATCTGTACCTGCAGGATCTGTACCTGCAGGATCTATACCTGCAGGATCTATACCTGCAGGATCTATACCTGCAGGATCTGTACCTGCAGGATCTGTACCTGCAGGATCTATACCTGCAGGATCTATACCTGCAGGATCTATAAATGCAGGATCTATACCTGCAGGATCTATACCTGCAGGATCTATACCTGCAGGATCTGTACCTGCAGGATCTATACCTGCAGGATCTATACCTGCAGGATCTATACCTGCAGGATCTATACCTGCAGGATCTATACCTGCAGGATCTATACCTGCAGGATCTGTACCTGCAGGATCTGTACCTGCAGGATCTATACCTGCAGGATCTATACCTGCAGGATCTATACCTGCAGGATCTATACCTGCAGGATCTGTACCTGCAGGATCTGTACCTGCAGGATCTATACCTGCAGGATCTATACCTGCAGGATCAGCAGGATCTATATGCAGGATCTATACCTGCAGGATCTATACCTGCAGGATCTGTACCTGCAGGATCTATACCTGCAGGATCTATACCCTGCAGGTTCGATACCCGCACGATCTGGACCTGCAGGATCTATACCTGCAGGATCTATACCTGCAGGATCTATACCTGCAGGATCTATACCTGCAGGATCTGTACCTGCAGGATCTGTACCTGCAGGATCTATACCTGCAGGATCTATACCTGCAGGATCTATAAATGCAGGATCTATACCTGCAGGATCTATACCTGCAGGATCTGTACCTGCAGGATCTATACCTGCAGGATCTGTACCTGCAGGATCTATACCTGCAGGATCTGTACCTGCAGGATCTGTACCTGCAGGATCTATACCTGCAGGATCTATACCTGCAGGATCTATACCTGCAGGATCTATAAATGCAGGATCTATACCTGCAGGATCTGTACCTGCAGGATCTGTACCTGCAGGATCTGTACCTGCAGGATCTATACCTGCAGGATCTATACCTGCACGATCTATACCTGCAGGATCTGTACCTGCAGGATCTATACCTGCACGATCTATACCTGCAGGATCTATACCTGCAGGATCTATACCTGCAGGATCTGTACCTGCAGGATCTATACCTGCACGATCTATACCTGCAGGATCTATACCTGCAGGATCTATACCTGCAGGATCTATACCTGCAGGATCTGTACCTGCAGGATCTATACCTGCAGGATCTATACCTGCAGGATCTATACCTGCAGGATCTATACCTGCAGGATCTGTACCTGCAGGATCTATACCTGCAGGATCTATACCTGCAGGATCTATACCTGCAGGATCTGTACCTGCAGGATCTGTACCTGCAGGATCTATACCTGCAGGATCTATACCTGCAGGATCTATACCTGCAGGATCTATACATGCAGGATCTATACCTGCAGGATCTGTACCTGCAGGATCTGTACCTGCAGGATCTATACCTGCAGGATCTATACCTGCAGGATCTATACCTGCAGGATCTGTACCTGCAGGATCTATACCTGCAGGATCTATACCTGCAGGATCTATAAATGCAGGATCTATACCTGCAGGATCTATACCTGCAGGATCTGTACCTGCAGGATCTATACCTGCAGGATCTGTACCTGCAGGATCTATACCTGCAGGATCTATACCTGCAGGATCTATACCTGCAGGATCTGTACCTGCAGGATCTATACCTGCAGGATCTATACCTGCAGGATCTATACCTGCAGGATCTGTACCTGCAGGATCTATACCTGCAGGATCTATACCTGCAGGATCTACCTGCAGGATCTATACCTGCAGGATCTGTACCTGCAGGATCTCTACCTTCAGGATCTATCCCTGCAGGATCTATCCCTGCAGGATCTATACCTGCAGGATCTATACCTGCAGGATCTATACCTGCAGGATCTATACCTGCAGGATCTGTACCTGCAGGATCTATACCTGCAGGATCTATACCTGCAGGATCTATACCTGCAGGATCTGTACCTGCAGGATCTATACCTGCAGGATCTATACCTGCAGGATCTATACCTGCAGGATCTATACCTGCAGGATCTGTACCTGCAGGATCTATACCTGCAGGATCTATACCTGCAGGATCTATACCTGCAGGATCTATAAATGCAGGATCTATACCTGCAGGATCTATACCTGCAGGATCTGTACCTGCAGGATCTATACCTGCAGGATCTGTACCTGCAGGATCTATACCTGCAGGATCTATACCTGCAGGATCTATACCTGCAGGATCTATAAATGCAGGATCTATACCTGCAGGATCTGTACCTGCAGGATCTGTACCTGCAGGATCTATACCTGCAGGATCTATACCTGCAGGATCTATACCTGCAGGATCTGTACCTGCAGGATCTATACCTGCAGGATCTATACCTGCAGGATCTATACCTGCAGGATCTATAAATGCAGGATCTATACCTGCAGGATCTATACCTGCAGGATCTGTACCTGCAGGATCTATACCTGCAGGATCTGTACCTGCAGGATCTATACCTGCAGGATCTATACCTGCAGGATCTATACCTGCAGGATCTGTACCTGCAGGATCTATACCTGCAGGATCTATACCTGCAGGATCTATACCTGCAGGATCTATACCTGCAGGATCTGTACCTGCAGGATCTATACCTGCAGGATCTATACCTGCAGGATCTGTACCTGCAGGATCTATACCTGCAGGATCTATACCTGCAGGATCTATACCTGCAGGATCTATACCTGCAGGATCTGTACCTGCAGGATCTATACCTGCACGATCTATACCTGCAGGATCTATACCTGCAGGATCTATACCTGCAGGATCTATACCTGCAGGATCTGTACCTGCAGGATCTATACCTGCAGGATCTATACCTGCACGATCTGTACCTGCACGATCTGTACCTGCAGGATCTATACCTGCAGGATCTATACCTGCACGATCTGTACCTGCAGGATCTGTACCTGCAGGATCTATACCTGCACGATCTATACCTGCACGATCTATACCTGCAGGATCTATACCTGCAGGATCTGTACCTGCAGGATCTATACCTGCAGGATCTGTACCTGCAGGATCTATACCTGCAGGATCTATACCTGCAGGATCTATACCTGCAGGATCTGTACCTGCAGGATCTGTACCTGCAGGATCTATACCTGCGGATCTGTACCTGCAGGATCTATACCTGCAGGATCTATACCTTCAGGATCTGTACCTGCAGGATCTATACCTGCAGGATCTATACCTGCAGGATCTGTACCTGCAGGATCTATACCTGCAGGATCTATACCTGCAGGATCTGTACCTGCAGGATCTGTACCTGCAGGATCTGTACCTGCAGGATCTATACCTGCAGGATCTATACCTGCAGGATCTGTACCTGCAGGATCTATACCTGCAGGATCTATACCTGCAGGATCTATAAATGCAGGATCTATACCTGCAGGATCTATACCTGCAGGATCTATACCTGCAGGATCTGTACCTGCAGGATCTGTACCTGCAGGATCTGTACCTGCAGGATCTATACCTGCAGGATCTATACCTGCAGGATCTATACCTGCAGGATCTATACCTGCAGGATCTATACCTTCAGGATCTATACCTGCATTGGTGAGAGGACACGCTCAGAACATGCCTGCAGTTACACACACAGCCATCAGTATGATGATGAGATAATCAGATGTTTTAATGTGAATCTGAACAGTTACTTCCTCCTGAAGCTGCTCTCCTCTCTGACAGTCAGTCTCTGACTTCCTGTTTCCTCCTGAGGCTGCTCTCCTCTATAACAGTCAGTCTCTGACTTCCTGTTTCCTCCTGAAGCTGCTCTCCTCTCTGAGTCAGTCTCTGACTTCCTGTTTCCTCCTGAAGCTGCTCTCCTCTCTAACAGTCAGTCTCTGACTTCCTGCTGTCTTCTGCTGAGCAGGTGGAGCACTGTGAGTCTATCAGAGCTCATTTACCTGAAGCAGCCTCCTGCTGGCTTAAAGAGCTGCAGATTCACTAAACTGCGACTTCCCTTAAAGAGCTGTGATAAATCGGAGAAAGGCGGGCAGATTTAACCTTTAACCTGTCTGACCATGGTGGATCTGCAGGTATGATGGTGGTGAGGTGTAGGAAAGTTCTCAAGGATTATTCTTGCTACTTTTATATTTCTGCAGCCTCTTCATAAAACCCCGCTCTGATCCACGTCTCTGAGGACCCGGTCTGAGCTCCACATTGCTATGGTCCTCGGCCCCGGTCCAGACCAGAGAGAGAGTCAGGGTGACCAGAGGAGGATATAAAAACCACCAGGTAGAGGAGAGCGTTCTCAAACCTGTCTCCTACTGTTATCTGTGGAGCAGAGACTGATGAATGTTCAGTGATTTATGGAGCTCCTCGTCAATAAGACAACACAGCAGGGGTTTTAATTCATCAGGCTGACAGCAGACTACAATAATAGAGGAGCTGGAGCAGAGCGCTGCGTTCACTGTCACTCAGTGAACATGAAAATCTCGGCTCTAGTTCTGTTTCATCACTCTCAGTTAATTCAGACGATCAGAGATGTGTAGATGAACTCTGTCAGTCTTTAAAGCAGCAGCAGGTCCATGCATGCAGGTCTGTCCTCAACAATGCATCAAGGCTGTCCTGACCTGGGCTCTGAGACCCCTGGAGGGGGGAGTGGTGCTCTGTCTGCTCTGATGTTGTTAAAATAAGATTTGCACATATTAGTATGAGAAAACACACAGACATGTTTTATGCACAGCTCTATTTAGATCCATCATATGGGTTTAAACAAATCAATCAAATCAACGTGAATTTCTGACAGTGATTTTTCACCTTTTATTGAATCAGTTCATGTAAAGTCAACTCTTTAAAAACCATCTCATCCTCCACGGATGTTTGAGACCGTCTGCATGAGCGTCTCACAGGTCTACAATCCTCTGATTAGAAGTCTCACCTTTTTATAAAGCAAGCAACGCACGCTTCTTAGAAACAGACAGGACAGTGATAAAAAGAAGGCCATGTTGACCTGGTTTTAGCAGATGTGCATGTTCACATTGGCAGAATGCCTCACAGGAAGATGATACTTGTGCTTTTCAAAGTAAAAGCCCAGTTTCTGCAGGGGATGTTTTATTCTGACAGTGAATCTGGTCACTATAAGGAGGCTTACCGAGGTCAATCTCATGAAGAAAGCAAGGCTGAGACAGGAGGAACGTGCTGGAGTTGGAGCATGCATGCAGCAAACATGAACCCAGACTGTCTCAGTAACCGCGGTCCCTGCAGCACAGGTCTGTTCAGGTCCAGACGACGGTCTCTGCTGGTGTGCTTAGAATGATAAAATCACCCACAGTAGCAGGATGGACTCTGCTGACTGCATGGAGCTTCAGATGGATCTGGACTCCAGAGGTCGACTCTTCTTCTTGGTTTGGTTGCAGAGCGGCGTGCGTGTCTGCAGCTCAGCTGCTTCCTGCTGCAGCATCCACAGCGCTGTAATCCCTCATGTTTCATACCTGAGACTCTGAGGATGCACTGTGAACACAGAGAGCTGGACTACAGAGAAGGTCTAGTTTGTCATTTAAAGCTGAACTTTGCTCCAAGTTCCTCTCCTCGCTGCATTCCTTGATCTAGTAATTGTGGGAAACATTCATTTAATGCTGACTGAACCACCTGGGCAGAACCAGGAGCCATTATCTGTGCTGCAATTATACCAACAACACCCAGGCGGAGCAGAAATTGGACAATTTGTGTTATTTATGGTTCACAGCTCAAGCTCGTCACCTCCGGGGAGAGCGGAGCGGCAGCAGGCGTCATGTAAATGCAGCCGGTTAATAGAGCAGCTTGTTTAAGGAGCCTGAATGTGTAAACACCGCGGCATTCAGCCGTTACCAACCGCCGCGGGAGCTCCGTGATGAATGCAGCTAATAGGCCAAGGCTGCAGAGCACGCTCACACCAGCCTCCACGGCGGCCGTTATCGATCCCTCCGACATACTGCTTCAGCAGCGCTTAAATGAGAGGAGTCGATAGCTGAGCTGTCTGAGAGACGGCCCCCGGTGTTTCTGCTCAGGAATGGATCGTTGCTGAAAGACCGATGAAGAAAAGATCACAGAAAAACACGCAGAGGAAGAGCGGTACTACTCAGAGAGCAGGAAACCCCCCAGGATCAATCCCTCCGTCCATTCAGCAACGCACGCCGTCCCAATGTTTTTTATCCTGATTTATCAGAGAGAGAGACCTCCTACTGAGGAACTCAGGCCTGTAGACCCGGGGTCAACGGAGGGAGGAGCTTCTCTGTGCAGCTCTCCTCTAGTGATGAGACCATCTGATGACTGGTTCTCCCTTCACTTATTCTATGACCTCAGAGAAGAACCAGAACTGGTCTGAAGGAGTCCACCTCCCTCTCTCTGAGTGCAGTACTCCTGCCCTCTCCCACCAGGCCAGCTGTCTGTCATCTTGTGTTGAGCTCCGCCCCCAGCTCCTCTTTTATTTGTATTATAGCTCCTCCCCTCTGTTCCTCTTTTAGTCATCTTATAGCTCCACCCCCCCAGCTCTTCTTTTAGTCGTCTTATAGCTCCACCCCCCCAGCTCTTCTTTTAGTCGTCTTATAGCTCCACCCCCCCAGCTCTTCTTTTAGTCGTCTTATAGCTCCGCCACCACCTCCTCTTTTAGTCATGTTATAGCTCCACCCCCCCAGCTCTTCTTTTAGTCATCTTATAGCTCCACCCCCCCAGCTCCTCTTTTAGTCGTCTTATAGCTCCGCCCCCCAGCTTCTCTTTTAGTCATCTTATAGCTCCACCCCCCCAGCTCCTCTTTTAGTCGTCTTATAGCTCCGCCCCCAGCTCCTCTTTTATTTGTATTATAGCTCCTCCCCTCGGTTCCTCTTTTAGTCGTCTTATAGCTCCACCCCCCAGCTCTTCTTTTAGTCGTCTTATAGCTCCACCCCCCCAGCTCCTCTTTTAGTCGTCTTATAGCTCCGCCCCCCAGCTTCTCTTTTAGTCATCTTATAGCTCCGCCCCAGCTTCTCTTTAGTCGCCTTATAGCTCCACCCCCAGCTCCTCTTTTAGTCGTCTTATAGCTCCACCCCCAGCTCCTCTTTAGTCGTCTTATAGCTCCACCCCCAGCTTCTTTTTAGTCGTCTTATAGCTCCGCCCCCCAGCTTCTCTTTTAGTCATCTTATAGCTCCGCCCCCAGCTACTCTTTTAGTCGTCTTATAGCTCCGCCCCCCAGCTTCTCTTTTAGTCGTCTTATAGCTCCACCCCCCCAGCTCCTCTTTTAGTCGTCTTATAGCTCCACCCCCCCAGCTCCTCTTTTAGTCGTCTTATAGCTCCACCCCCCCAGCTTCTCTTTTAGTCATCTTATAGCTCCGCCCCCCAGCTTCTCTTTTAGTCATCTTATAGCTCCGCCACCCCCTCCTCTTTTAGTCATGTTATATCTCCACCCCCCCAGCTCCTCTTTTAGTCATCTTAAGCTTCTCTTTTAGTCATCTTATAGCTCCTCTTTTAGTGTCTTATAGCTCCACCCCCAGCTCCTCTAGTCTCTTATAGCTCCACCCCCAGCTTCTCTTTTAGTCATCTTATAGCTCCGCCCCAGCTTCTCTTTTAGTCATCTTATAGCTCCGCCCCCCAGCTTCTCTTTTAGTCGTCTTATAGCTCCGCCCCCCAGCTTCTCTTTTAGTCTTCTTATAGCTCCACCCCCCCAGCTCCTCTTTTAGTCGTCTTATAGCTCCACCCCCCCAGCTCCTCTTTTAGTCGTCTTATAGCTCCGCCCCCAGCTTCTCTTTTAGTCATCTTATAGCTCCGCCCCCCAGCTTCTCTTTTAGTCATCTTATAGCTTCGCCCCCACCTCTTCTTTTAGTCATGTTATAGCTCCGCCCCCCAGCTCTTCTTTTAGTCATCTTATAGCTCCACCCCCATCGTCTTGTAGCTCCGTTCTTGCCGCCTCCCTCTGCCGTATCAGTCAGTCAGAGCCAATCTCGTCCCTCACGGTGCCGTGGCTCCTGATTGGATCAGCTCCGCCCCGAGCAGAAGGTCAGCGGCAGCCTCTGGAACCCTTTAAAGAGTAATCCCTCTCTGCGGCCGCCACCTCCACCAGCAGATCTCAGGAATAATGAAATCTAAAGTGAAATAAAGGAGGAAAGTTCACCTCTGTCCCAGCAGTCTGCTGTTTTGTTGTTTTGTCCTCAGAGCTCTAAAGGTCGTCCCATCAGAGCCGGCCGGAGCAGGACGGCGTCCAGACACAATGACGGAGCAGAAGATGTATGGGACGGCCTGTTCTTCATTGTTGAGGCTGGTCTCTGTCTGAATAGTCAAAGTTTATTTTCTGTCCTGGAGGCAGACCAGTCCTTAGACTCCCCAGATGGCTGGATCACTGATAATAAAAGAGCGTGCTACAATAACCACGGTACCTCAGTGACATCACGGCGCTCTCTGACCATGGCCACCATTCATGCTGCAGAATGAAAGTGTTAAACAGCCAAACATTTCACCATTACTCCTCCATTTTGTCCAAATAACCTTGTTCCTTTTTCCATCTAAATGCAAATAGACGAGTATTGAAGGAAGTGAAAACCGCCGCCATTTGTGTGCTCGCCATTGTAACCGATGGGCTGCGTTCTGTTACAGAGAGACATGTCGGCAGCTCGCTCCGCTACCAATTTTAAGACGACCAAGGACGTGAGGGAGCGAGGTATTAATGCATGTGTCAGAGAACAATCAGAGCTTTGTCGATGACGGCGGCGGACACTGACCCTCCAAACGCTTTCAGACACGGGCGGCGAGATTTCCTGTGAAACGTTTGAGTTTCCTCTAAAGAGTGAAGAAGAAAACATTTCTACAGCTGTGGCGGCGTTTTAATCACGCTGACGAGAGGACGAGTTTGAGACGTGGTCAAGAAAGTTTCAAGGGTCTAGAACCAGTCCTTAGACTCTGGAGCAGATCTTTAAGGTCTGGTTCAGACCTGGGTTTGATAGGAGGACTTACAGGTGGTCTAGAACCAGTCCTTAGACTCTGGAACAGATCTTTAAGGTCTGGTTCAGACCTGGGTTTGATATGAGGACTTACAGGTGGTCTAGAACCAGTCCTTAGACTCTGGAGCAGATCTTTAAGGTCTGGTTTAGACCTGGGTTTGATAGGAGGACTTACAGGTGGTCTAGAACTAGTCCTTAGACTCTGGAACAGATCTTTAAGGTCTGGTTCAGACCTGGGTTTGATATGAGGACTTACAGGTGGTCTAGCACCAGTCCTTAGACTCTGGAGCAGATCTTTAAGGTCTGGTTTAGACGTGGGTTTGATATGAGGACTTACAGGTGGTCTAGAACCAGTCCTTAGACTCTGGAACAGATCTTTCAGGTCTGGTTCAGACCTGGGTTTGATATGAGGACTTACAGGTGGTCTAGAACCAGTCCTTAGACTCTGGAACAGATCTTTAAGGTCTGGTTTAGACCTTGGTTTGATATGAGGACTTACAGGTGGTCTAGAACCAGTCCTTAGACTCTGGAACAGATCTTTAAGGTCTGGTTTAGACGTGGGTTTGATATGAGGACTTACAGGTGGTCTAGAACCAGTCCTTAGACTCTGGAACAGATCTTTAAGGTCTGGTTTAGACGTGGGTTTGATATGAGGACTTACAGGTGGTCTAGAACCAGTCCTTAGACTCTGGAGCAGATCTTTAAGGTCTGGTTTAGACCTTGGTTTGATATGAGGACTTACAGGTGGTCTAGAACCAGTCCTTAGACTCTGGAGCAGATCTTTAAGGTCTGGTTTAGACCTGGGTTTGATATGAGGACTTACAGGTGGTCTAGAACCAGTCCTTAGACTCTGGAGCAGATCTTTAAGGTCTGGTTCAGACCTGGGTTTGATATGAGGACTTACAGGTGGTCTAGAACCAGTCCTTAGACTCTGGAGCAGATCTTTAAGGTCTGGTTCAGACCTGGGTTTGATATGAGGACTTACAGGTGGTCTAGAACCAGTCCTTAGACTCTGGAGCAGATCTTTAAGGTCTGGTTCAGACCTGGGTTTGATAGGAGGACTTACAGGTGGTCTAGAACCAGTCCTTAGACTCTGGAGCAGATCCTTCAGGTCCTGGGTTTGATATCTAATGTAAGAAACCAGCCCGCTCTGCCACCTCAGAAACTAAGCAGCTGTGTTATTGATTCTAGCTTTATCAAACATGCTCAGTCTGAAACCATGGAAGAATTCCCTTTAAGAGCCGTTCCCTCTGAGGAGCTTTGACCAGTGTTGCAGACGCATTCATCACAGACAGACCTTCATTTAGGGAACAACCACAGACACAGACGGACTGTTGTAACCAGATCTTTCACCAACAGGACCATAAAGTGGATGAAAGCAGCCTTCAAAAGCTCCTTCTCTCTCATTGGTGGATTTAACTCTAAAGGTCTCTGACTGATCAGAAGTGAAAGTAATACACCTCTGTTTGGCTGTGTGAGCTTTAGATGCTCATTCTCTTTGGTCTGTTAGCGGCCAGCAGAACGGAGCGACTTCAGTGGACCAGAGAAAAGCTCCTGAATAAAAGCAGAGGAGAGGAAGGAGCACCAACCTGGTCCTCTGACAGCCTGCTCATGCTGGATGCTTTTAGGACCTGCAGCACTGATGAACCTCGCCGATGTATGACAGCATGTCATAGAAAAGAGCCTGGGTGAAGTTCTGTTTAACAGGTGTGCTTTAATAAGTTTGTAAACCAACAGAAAAATGAACAAGAACAGTCAGGTTTGTTGTTTTAAGCTTTTAAATTAGACTCAAGTATTTTGTGCAGACATTGTCTCATTCATACCACACTTAGCTGTTAAAAACCTCCTTGAACAACGATAACAGACCCCAGACCTCCATCTCTGAGTGATGCTGGATGTAGGGTCAGGGTGCATGGATCTAAGGTTAGAGTGATGGTGGATGTAGGGTCAGGGTGCATGGATCTAAGGTTAGAGTGATGGTGGATGTAGGGTCAGGGTGCCTGAATCTAAGGTTAGAGTGATGGTGGATGTAGGGTCAGGGTGCCTGAATCTAAGGTTAGAGTGATGGTGGATGTAGGGTCAGGGTGCATGAATCTAAGGTTAGAGTGATGGTGGATGTAGGGTCAGGGTGCCTGAATCTAAGGTTAGAGTGATGGTGGATGTAGGGTCAGGGTGCCTGAATCTAAGGTTAGAGTGATGGTGGATATAGGGTCAGGGTGCATGAATCTAAGGCTAGAGTGATGGTGGATGTAGGGTCAGGGTGCATGAATCTAAGGTTAGAGTGATGGTGGATGTAGGGTCAGGGTGCCTGAATCTAAGGTTAGAGTGATGGTGGATGTAGGGTAAGGGTGCTTGAATCTAAGGTTAGAGTGATGGTGGATGTAGGGTCAGGGTGCCTGAATCTAAGGTTAGAGTGATGGTGGATGTAGGGTCAGGGTGCCTGAATCTAAGGTTAGAGTGATGGTGGATATAGGGTCAGGGTGCATGAATCTAAGGCTAGAGTGATGGTAGATGTAGGGTCAGGGTGCCTGAATCTAAGGCTAGAGTGATGGTGGATGTAGGGTCAGGGTGCCTGAATCTAAGGTTAGAGTGATGGTGGATGTAGGGTCAGGGTGCATGTGTTGAAAAAAATTGCACATAGAAAGGCTCTCAAGATGACATCATCATTGATTCAGTGACAAGAAAAAGATAGTGAAGGTTTGAGGGTTTGAGGGTTTGGTCGGGGTTTGAGGGTTTGAGGGTTTGGTGAAGGTTTGAGGGTGTGCTAAGGGGTTTGGTGAGTTGATGGGGGCAGACATGTCTGAAGCAACCAAGGAGACTATGAACACAGTTCTCACCCACAGCTAGACTTCATCACCAGCTCTCAGATAAAAGATAAACCATATTATATTTACACAGACAGAGGTTATAAGGAGACCATCTCTAACTGACATCATTTATGCAGACCTGCAGGAAAAGGAAGAAGAACCGTCTAAAGTTAAAGAACTGACAGGGTCACTAATCAACGTTAAAGAGAAATAAGATTTATAAAGACGTAACCACGTGAGCCGACTTTAACAGGATCAGGAAGTGGGAGTGAATCTGAGCCATGAAACAGAGATGATCACAGAATCCTTCTGTTTTACTAACACACAGACTTATATATTTAACCTGGTTGTTGCAAGAGGATCTTCTCCAGGAGGATTCTGCAGACCTCTACAACAGGGCATCCTGGACCATGGGACAGGAAGTGATGTATGTTACCAAAGCTGGAACCAGAATCAGGTACTGACTGACATTTATACACATAACAGCAGAATTTTATGAATGAAAGTCAAGAATTAGAGATTTCATTTAAATCTAAAACACCACAAACTGAGGATAAACCCAACAAGGGTTAGTGCGTCACTTCCTTCCCCATGGAGGAGGTGGCCCACCATAGAGGTCTGCAGCCAGAGCCTCTAACCCTACATGATTGCTTAGACTTGGATGATGACTCTGTGTCTCAGCTGACAGACTCTACCAGGGTGTCAAACATGGTCTGCTGTGGTCCTGATGATATCTGCTGTCTCTGTGGGAGTTCTTGCTCAGCGGGGGTGTGGGGTTGGAGAGTCTCGATCAGGTCTACAGCAAGAAGAGGAGATGGCAGACTCGTCCTTGTGGATCAGTAAGAGGATGGACTGGTATCCTCCAGACAGACCTGGAGCTATGAAATGTAGATGAGTCCAGCCAGCCTAGCTGGGCTAGCTTAGCTGAAACAGAAGATACCTGGGTGGAGGTACCAGCTGCTCCTAACTCAGTCATCCTATCTCCTCCTGGTTTCTCTACCATCAACCTCCAGCCTGGGCTCTACAGCCAGTCTGACGATGGGCGTTCACTGAGAGGTGAGGGTCAGTCCCACACTGCCATCCTAACTGTCAGAAGATTTAAACGTGGAGAGTAGTATTCATTATCTCTCTGTAGAGCAAAAGCAAAGTCTTCTCATAGACCTGAATATGCTCTATAGTCTAGAGAGTTCTGAGAGACTCTAAGATAACACAGAGCTCTGTCACTGAGGTGTTCAATGGTGTTTTGTAGTTGGCTTGTCTGAGGTAGTGTCTGTAGTAATGGCTCTGGAGATGTCAGTGGTGTTCCTTTAAGCAGACTTGGGTGTCTGTATATAAAGCTGAGTGTCTGTAAATATAGCTGGGTGTCTGTAAATATAGCTGGGTGTCTGTAAATATAGCTGGGTGTCTGTAAATATAGTTAGGTGTCTGTAAATGTAGCTGGGTGTCTGTAAATATAGCTGGGTGTCTGTAAATATAGCTGGGTGTCTGTAAATATAGCTGGGTGTCTGTAAATATAGTTAGGTGTCTGTAAATGTAGCTGGGTGTCTGTAAATATAGCTGGGTGTCTGTAAATATAGCTGGGTGTCTGTAAATATAGCTAGGAGTCTGTAAATGTAGCTGGGTGTCTGTAAATATAGCTGGGTGTCTGTAAATATAGCTGGGTGTCTGTAAATGTAGCTGGGTGTCTGTAAATATAGCTGGGTGTCTGTAAATATAGCTAGGTGTCTGTAAATATAGCTGGGTGTCTGTAAATGTAGCCGGGTGTCTGTAAATATAGCTGGGTGTCTGTAAATATAGCAAGGTGTCTGTAAATATAGCTGGGTGTCTGTAAATATAGCTGGGTGTCTGTAAATATAGCTGGGTGTCTGTAAATATAGCTAGGTGTCTGTAAATGTAGCTAGGTGTCTGTAAATATAGCTGGGTGTCTGTAAATATAGCTGGGTGTCTGTAAATATAGCTGGGTGTCTGTCTGAGCCCCCTGTTGGGGACAGACTGCATGGACATGATTTCCTGTGAAATAGCAGAGCCGTCAGTGTTTGATAGTTTGATGGTGTCAGTGTTTACCTGTGGCTTTATTACTGGTGTTATTATATTGAATTTAATGATATGAAACTGATAGTGGGTCCTTTGGGACTGGACTGGTACTAAAGTGTCCCATGTTGGATCTCATCCAGCTGATTTGGCCTACATTTTCTGGACATTTGAAAGAGTATGTTCTTTAAACCTCAGCATTACCAGGTCCAACATAGTCCTGTTTTTAGTCTTGGTGGTTTTGGTCAGCATGGATCAGCTCATGATAAAGATCTGTGTCACTAAGAGCTATCCAAGCTGAAATATGTGACTGTTTAAACACGTCCAACAGAAAAACCTCTACACTCTGACTGTAAGAGTCTGACATCCCTGTTATCTGAATGTAGTCTTTGTCAGAGATATAAAATATCGTAAAGACCGGGTCCAGACATGCACAGCCCTCAGACTGAGCCATCTAAGAGACTACACACCAGGAAACTCACATGTCAGGATTTAAGCTGCAAAAAGTTTAGTTTCAAGTTAAAATGCTTTAGAAGATGCAGAGTTCCTATAGAAGTATTGATCCCCTTAGATGTTTACCCTTTTATTGATTTTATAAATCTATCATTGACAATTTAATTTGGCTTTTTTTTTTGACAAAAACCCTCCTCAATGTCAGAGTTAAAACAGATTTCTATAAAGTGAGGAAATACAAATCTGTCATGTAAAATAAATAAATGCATAAATATTCACTCTGGTGCTGGCAGTGAAACAGAGGTCAGCCGAGGTCAGGGAATGTTCCTCAGTGATTGTAGCATCACCACACCTGAGTCTGGAAGGTCCAGCCTCAGCAGCATCATGCTGTGGGGATGCTTCTCAGCAGCATCGTGCTGTGGGGATGCTTCTCAGCAGCATCGTGCTGTGGGGATGCTTCTCAGCAGCATCGTGCTGTGGGGATGCTTCTCAGCAGCATCGTGCTGTGGGGATGCTTCTCAGCAGCATCGTGCTGTGGGGATGCTTCTCAGCAGTCGGCCCTGGAGGGCTTGTAAAGGTAGAGGGTAAAATAAATGCTGCACATCTGAATAAATAAACTGATTTATACATCCGATAAACGGTGAAACATCCATGGGGTCAGTACTTGAATTAGCCCTGTACCTGTACCCAGTCCACCATAAACACATCTATTAGTCAAATTTGCTCCTGTTCTTTGATAGTTGAGTTATTTAGACCTTGTATTTGGTGTCTAACTGTAAAATGAAAACCTGTTCAGTCATGTTTGTATTCCTGATGAGTGTCTTTGCTAGAACAGAGAAGAGCCTGTCAGCTGTAGACAACACTAGCTTTAGTTAAATCTGGAGACCTCTCTGCTTCTGTCTGACCAGTATCCTCCATCACAGACCGCCTCCTTCCTACTGGTTCTGCTGGTAAATCAAACTCGATAATATTGCACAGAAAGCTAAGACAAACACACGACCAAAGCGTGATTGTTCAGTTAAGAGCATATGGGACTCTATACAATAAGGCGTTGCTTCAATGGGCCAACATTTCACAGTTTTACTGCCTGATTGACCGACCTCTGCCGTACTGATTGTTCTATGTAAGACGAAGCTCGTCTCCATCCTTCGCTCCTCAGCTCCAGGCTAAAGGATCTGATATGAAGAGATGGAGGCGGCTACCCGAGCATGGCGGCTCAGGATAGTCAATGATGAAGCGAGGAAAGGATTGGAGAGGAAATAATCTAGTGAAACAACCATCAGGCTCTGTTTTTATCTGTGAATCACGTCTGAAGCTGCCAGTCAGTGCTAAAGCTTACACATCCACCTACTGTATGCTACCACACGTTAGAAATAAAAACAGGCTCCACCTCTACTGCAGACATCTGTGGAGGGAGTGCAGACGTGGGGTTTCTGCCTTATCTAAAAGTGAACTTAAGAACCAGGAGTCTGTTTGAGACTCCGTGGAACAGAAAGCCAAGGCCAGCGTCCGTCTTTAAATGCTGCTAAGAGAGCGTATTTACAATCATCTATGCAGAAACAGCGTTTCTCTAAGAAGCTGATATGTTCTGGCCGTTTACCAAAGAGGAGAAGAAGAAGCCCAACACAAAGGGAGAGTCAGAAATTGTGCTTTTTAACCCACAAATCCACTTCCTGATAGAAATGGGACGATTGAAGAGGCACTAGTCCGCGTGCTCCGTGAGAATCTCTACAGCTCTACAAAGACTGAAAATACAGGTAGTAAATATATTTATATATTTATAAAGGAGGTTCCCTCTGAGTCCATGACCCGTTAAAAAATATTCTCTCCACGCCGTCCGCCATGGAGGATCTCTGTCCACACGCTAAGCCCTTATGATGCTAAAGAGAGACGTGGATCTAGTCCAGGACCTGGATGACAGGAAGCTTGTGCTAAAAAGCAGGAAGAGTTTCACGTAGAAGACGCTGCCGCCGCCGCCGCTGCGTTTCTAAACAGTTACCTCGTTCTTACTGGCGGTGCGGTACGTGTGGTGGTGGCCCGGGATGTACTGTAGGTGGTCCACCGTGTGAGTTCGTCTGGAGGCGAACGCCTGCCGCTTGGACGTGCTCGCCAGGTGGTTGACCGTCAGCGTGTTGTACGAGTCGGTGGAGGCACTGGGCTGAGAGTGCATCTTGGGCATCTTGTGGCGTTCCATGACCGGCGTCACAGGCATCAGCATGTCGGCGTGGGACATCGCCCGTGCCATCGCCTTCTCTCGGAACTTGTCGCGCCTCATGGCGGGAGACAGCAGCAAAGGATCCTGGGAATGGAGGCGGTCCGCCGACAGCAGCTGCTCGTCCGAGAGGTGCCGACTACTACTGTAGGCCGCGGCCGCCATGACGCCGTACGACGATAAGCCGTAATCACTCCGCCGTGGCGTCCTGGGGGGAGACAGGACGTGGTCCTGGGACATGGCCCTCTGGACTCGGCGGGGACGCTGCCGCTGCTGCGGGGGGTCGGCGTTCAGCTTCACCAGGTGGGTCGGGCCCCTGCCGCCAAAGTCGAGATGGTGATGTTTCCGTGGGTAGTAGTCGTCCACGTCCTTATCGATGCCTGAGGAGAGGAGGACAGAGGTCGTCAGGGCGACGCCACGGGACGTTTAACTCAAACAAAACACATACGATAGAGTACAACGATGGTTTCATGATCAACAGGTCCTGTCATGCGCCTCTTCTCTGGGACGCATTCCATTTAGGAAACCTCACCAGACTGCTGCATTCCAAACTTCAGCTACAGGGAATGCACCACACAGGAAGAAGCTAATTATGCACCAGTGAAGACGAGAACTGTGACCAAGAATCATGACGGCACACGTCTGAAGCTGGCCGCACAGAGAACCCTCCTCTGACTCTACCAGAGAACTTCACCAGGACTCCTCTGTCTCCTCTGACAGGATTTGAACTTTGATCCTGCAGGAGCAGATGAGGTCTGACTTTCACATTTAAACCTGAGTTTCTGTGAGATCTCTGTCTGAGGAATCTCCGTCTGCAGGGGTGCATGCTGGAGTTTGGTTGACATCTAACATGTTCATATCTACAGATTCGTGCTGGCTCTGATATTTAACTGTAGCTCAGCCCGGACTCTTCAGTCTTTTACGGTCTAAGGATGAATAAAGAAAAGACTCTAGCAGCAGTAGGTCTGCTGGTCCGGACTAAAACTCCACTGATTATTCCTCCGTACAGCTGATAAATATTCAGTTTTTATATCTGCTAACAGCTAAACTACACCAGTGACACTGAGCATCCCTACCTCTGCTAACAGCAGCTAGCCTCAGTCTGGTTCACCCTAACCCTGTCTGTGCTCTCCACTTTAAACCAGTTTAAATGTAAAGATTCTCTCAGTGCAGCCAGCTTTGACATGATTCTTGTGCCTCATGCATGAGCATGCAGCTGTGGAAGGTCATGGGTCTATGGAGAGACTATCTGCAAGAAGAACTCAAGAACCTGTCTCAGAAATCCAAGGTTCATAGAGATATTTCTCTGCTGGAGACGGTAAACACTGCAAAAACAAGTCCAGAACATTTACCCCATTAAAAATAAAAATAAGAATAAAAATAAAATAAGACAAAACAAAACAAAGTAAAATAATAAAATAAAATTAAAAATTAAAAAAAAAAAAAATTAAAAGAAAAAGAAAAACAACAGCAGTTATCACCCTTTTGCTCTTGTCTCAGGGCTTTTGTACACTGAGTCTGTTTGAATTTCTGCTTGTTAAAAGTGAAACTATCTGATGCTGTGCTCATCATGTTAGACCATAGGTCAGGGGTCATCAGCTAAAATTCAAAGAGGTCCAGTCAGAGAAAATGTATTAAACCAACGGTCTGGAACATCAGTATGTGGATCTGGATGCGATTTCAGGGACTTGCTGCACTGATAAAAAATATGAAAATTAGTTTTCCTTTAAGGCTGTTAATTTTATTTCAAACAAGTTTTTATGTAAACAAAGCAACACAGAAAAGAAGTAAAGGGGGAAAGTTTAAATGATTTTAGAGATAGAATTACTCCTTCATCTACTCTCTTTGTCCTTCTTTCTTTTTTATTCTGACTGCTACCCTGGTACTAGCCCTGGTACTAGCCCTGGTACTAGCCCTGGTACTAGCCCTGGTACTAGCCCTGGTACTAGCCCTGGTACTGGCCCTGGTACTGGCCCTGAACACTAGCCCTGGTACTAGCCCTGGTACTAGCCCTGGTACTAGCCCTGGTACTAGCCCTGAACACTAGCCCTGGTACTAGCCCTGGTACTAGCCCTGGTACTAGCCCTGGTACTAGCCCTGATACTGGCCCTGGTACTGGCCCTGGTACTGGCCCTGAACACTAGCCCTGGTACTAGCCCTGGTACTAGCCCTGGTACTAGCCCTGGTACTAGCCCTGGTACTAGCCCTGGTACTGGCCCTGGTACTGGCCCTGAACACTAGCCCTGGTACTAGCCCTGGTACTAGCCCTGGTACTAGCCCTGAACACTAGCCCTGGTACTAGCCCTGGTACTAGCCCTGGTACTAGCCCTGATACTGGCCCTGGTACTGGCCCTGGTACTGGCCCTGAACACTAGCCCTGGTACTAGCCCTGGTACTAGCCCTGGTACTAGCCCTGGTACTAGTACTGGTACTAGCCCTGGTACTAGCCCTGGTACTAGCCCTGGTACTGGCCCTGAACACTAGCCCTGGTACTAGCCCTGGTACTAGCCCTGGTACTAGCCCTGGTACTGGCCCTGATACTAGCCCTGATACTAGCCCTGGTACTAGCCTTGGTACTAGTACTGGTACTAGCCCTGGTACTAGCCCAGGTACTAGCCCTGGTACTAGCCCTGGTACTAGCCCTGGTACTGGCCCTGGTACTAGTACTGGTACTAGCCCTGGTACTAGCCCTGGTACTAGCCCTGGTACTGGCCCTGAACACTAGCCCTGGTACTAGCCCTGGTACTAGCACTGGTACTAGCCCTGGTACTGGCCCTGGTACTAGCCCTGGTTACTGGCCCTGGTACTGGCCCTGAACACTAGCCCTGGTACTAGCCCTGGTACTAGCCCTGGTACTAGCCCTGGTACTGGCCCTGGTACTAGCCCTGGTACTAGCCCTGGTACTAGCCCTGGTACTGGCCCTGGTACTAGCCCTGGTACTAGCCCTGGTACTAGCCCTGTTACTGGCCCTGGTACTGGCCCTGGTACTGGCCCTGAACACTAGCCCTGGTACTAGCCCTGGTACTAGCCCTGGTACTAGCCCTGGTACTAGCCCTGGTACTAGCCCTGGTACTGGCCCTGGTACTAGCCCTGGTACTAGCCCTGGTACTAGCCCTGTTACTGGCCCTGGTACTGGCCCTGGTACTGGCCCTGAACACTAGCCCTGGTACTAGCCCTGGTACTAGCCCTGGTACTAGCCCTGAGTACTAGGTCTTCACTGAGATGGACCTGGTGGTCCAGAGGTCTTCACTGAGATGGACCTGGTGGTCCAGAGGTCTTCACTGAGATGGTCCTGGTGGTCCAGAGGTCTTCACTGAGATGGACCTGGTGGTCCAGAGGTCTTCACTGAGATGGTCCTGGTGGTCCAGAGGTCTTCACTGAGATGGTCCTGGTGGTCCAGAGGTCTTCACTGAGATGGTCCTGGTGGTCCAGAGGTCTTCACTGAGATGGTCCTGGTGGTCCAGAGGTCTTCACTGAGATGGTCCTGGTGATAGATGATGATCAGAGTGGAGGATCCTGGGCTCTCTGGCTGCTGCTGAACTCACAGGATGGTAACAGCAGACACGTCTGTACTCTGAGTCCACTTCAGCTCGTGTTGACTGGATTTGACTCATTTTGACTCGTGATGACTCGTGTTGACTCGTGATGACTCGTGATGACTCGTGTTGACTCGTGATGACTCGTGATGACTCGTGTTGACTCGTGATGACTCGTGTTGACTCGTGTTGACTCGTGATGACTCGTGTTGACTCGTGATGACTCGTGATGACTCGTGTTGACTCGTGTTGACTCGTGATGACTCGTGATGACTCGTGTTGACTCGTGATGACTCGTGTTGACTCGTGTTGACTCGTGATGACTCGTGATGACTCGTGTTGACTCGTGTTGTCCTTTTCCAGTGAACAAACAGGAAGCAGCCTCGGTTAATCAGCTTCCTCCATGTAGAGAGGCTCATCAGCACGCTTCAGTAGCCAGCGGCCCATCAGCTGGCCCATCAGCTGGCCCATCAGCTGGCCCATCAGCTGGTCCATCAGCTGGCCCATCAGCTGGCCCATCAGCTGGCCCATCAGCTGGTCCATCAGCTGGTCGTGCCTGAACAGACGAGCGGCCGTTTAATTCCTCTCTCTGAAATCAGGCCGGCGTCTCCGCTGGGCGCTCACGCTCCTAATGGGGCGTCGTTCACGGCCGTATTAACCACGGCAGCAATCAGCGCTCTGCAGACTCTATCTACCTGTTTTTGGCATCAGGGGCTCCTGGGGGACGCTGCCACAGAGGCGCTCTGATGAACTGATGAGGGCGGGGGGTCGTTACCTCTGCAGCGGTTAATTATTGCAGAACAAAAGGGTCGAATGGTCGTTTTAGGACCATTCCTCGCTTCACTGGCTCGTGGAGACGGGGCTGATGGGAATTGGTTTGTCTGGATGCTGGGCTCTCCAGGAGAGATGTGGAGCCTGGTACAGAAGGTCACCTTATTGTCCTTCCATCAGGGGCCCGTGGTCCAGCGCTCAGTGCATTGCTAATGAAAGAGGCCCCGCCCCCTCCCACGCTGATGTGCTCCTGGATTCGTCCCTGAAGACTCGGTGTAGATGTCACATTTTGGCAGGAAATGTCAACCAACTCAAGCAGAGGCTCTGAGAGGACAGAGGACGGACGGGCCGGGGCCCAGAGCTCCACTCATAGGTCAGACCTGAGGGCCCGCCCCCTGCGGTGGTTATAGACACACATGTTAGTGTGGTCAGGGCCAGGAAGCCCCCTCCTTCCTCTCAGACCCTCCTCTACCTCGCTATGATGTAGCTCTGAGTCTGCACCCTTAAACTGTTAACACTCAGATGATTTAAAACGTGGTCCTGCGTTCTGCTTGATCCCGTCTCTGGCGGCGTGGATAAAACGCAGCCCTTACAATTAACATGATTGCGAGGGGCCAAAGGGCCCAGCGGAGCTACAAACAGGAAACTGCTAACAGCAGCTAATTAAAGCTCAGCTCACCACTCTGCTAGATTACATCCAATCTCAGCTATTGATCATTAATGCAGTAAAACCTGGAACCTGCTGGAACATCCATTATAAAGTCATCTGTGGAGAGGCGGAGCCTCAGCAGGGGGGTTTAGAGGAAGTCTAGAAGGGCCCGGTGTGATCATAGCAGACCAGGGACACGTGTTTGTGTTAGAAAAGCCTGAAAAAGTGATTTTTGCATAATGTGTCCCCTCTAGGGCCCTATCCCATCACCTGTGGCTTTTCCAGAGCTGCACTAAGTTCCATCTGCAGGAATGAGAATGACGACAACCCTCTGGTCTTTGAATGCATCACAGACTCTTAGAGTCTGAACATCGACCCTGATTCTCATCCAGGACAGTGGCAGAAGACTGAACAGGTCAACCCTGGTGTTCCTTCACCAGCTGCTTT
Organism: Cheilinus undulatus; assembly: GCF_018320785.1. Taxonomy (NCBI): domain Eukaryota; kingdom Metazoa; phylum Chordata; class Actinopteri; order Labriformes; family Labridae; genus Cheilinus; species Cheilinus undulatus. Next base: position 217,452 of record NC_054885.1, on the reverse strand, counting down.
AGCCCAATCCTTCCTGTGGATCCTGAGGCCTTCCGAGACCAGATGGGACGCATACTTGGAGATCTGGGTCTGGCCCAGGATCTCCTCTGAGGACCTCCAACCAGATGTCAAAGCATCAGAACCAGAAGGGTCAGTTTCACCAGAGCGCTGATCCTGTTACAGACCAGATCCCTCCTTTCTCAGAGGCGTCCTTAAAGAAGTGAGTCACTTTAGATTCACGTCCTCGGTCTCTGCCTGGCTGAAGCCACTGAAGGTCAGACGGGATGGAGGAGACGGTCATTTAAATCGCCAAACTCGCCGTCCTAATTGAATTTGGAAGTCATCATCCCTGCAGATGGTTCAATTAAAGAAGCAGCTAATTCTATTACTCTCAGGCTTGTTTCCAAACTCTGTACTCATGCTTCAGCCTCCTCCTTAATGCTTCTTCCTCGCCCGCTGGTTTGACTAATTCTGCAGGGCCCTCCGTCTCAAGCTCCAAAAGCCTCTTTGTTGTTCGCCGTGATTCATGCGGCTGGTTTTTCTGAGTGTGAACAAGGCTCTGAGGAGATAAGAGCAGAGCCTGGAGTTGATAAGAGATAAAAAAGGAGGGAAATGAAGAGGACGCCATCGACAGGAGATTGCACAGATGCGTGTCTTTCTCCTACGCGACCACGGCATGAAAAGGGGCCAGATACCCAGGTAAATGGCGTCTTCGCCATGTGACTACTCTTAGCAGCCAAGGACACGGAGCAGGGCACTTAGACGACAAGGACATTCAATATTTACCCCGAATTAAATCTGCTGCTGCAAATCACAGAGAGGGAAAATAAAAGCAGGAGTACGAGCGCAGAGAGTCAACGAAACAGGCGGGAAGCGTTCTGCATAAATACTCTATCAGACGTTAGGCCCCTGCAGACCTGCAGGGAGCTCTGATGGCGACTGTCAGTCACTAAACTAACATGTGGAGCAAACATCCACCTGTGTATGAGAAAGACTGGATATCAGTGGGAGGAGAGCGTGTCTGTGTGGTCCTCCTCTCATCAAACCTCTCTGTAACTCACATTTCTAAACTCAGAAAAACTCTTCATTCAAAAACCAGGCATGAAAAATGCATCCGCCTCAAGAGGGCGATGTGGATTTTATCAAATACTCTCTGCTACATTTGAAGTGTGTGTTTGTTAAATCCTCCTGACTGTACCTGATGGAGATGAAAAAACCCTGAATATTACAGTAAACCGTCCCTGAAACAGGCAGAGAAATCACATCAGGACTACTGAAACCTGAGGCCAGATCCATGAAGACTGCTGCAGACTTAGCTCCACATATTTCCCCAGTTTTGGCACCATATAAACAGAAGATTTGCACTAATAATGTCATCATATCAGCTGATGAGCTGTAAGTCTGCAGAGACTGGATAGAACAGAGCATGAAATAAAGAGCTTGGATTGTTTGCACTGGCCTTTTCTCAGCTGCTTTTTGCACCAGACTTATTTGCATGAGGAGCAGTGTTGTTCCAAATGTTGGGATATTCCCTCATTAGTAAGCAGGGAAATGGAGCAGGTTGTGGTGAAGTTTGTGCACACTCGCTCTGTGGATAGGATGCTTTTCTAGCATCTGCACAGGTTTTTCACTGCAACGGCAGTTGTGTGAATTTGCCCTTAGTGCTGTCTGACATGTTTTAACACCAGATCCATGAGGACTGAACTGCCTGCACTAAGAAAACCAGGTTTTGTGCAGATGTAGTTTCTGCTATTTGCCCAGTTTTTGCACCATATCCTCAAGAGAATTTGCACCAATCATGTCGTCACATCAGATGATCATACATGTAGAAAAACAAATGGCCTGCTGTAAATCTACCAGCATGAGCTCTAGCCTTTGTGATCTAGCTGCTGTCTACACTGAGGGTTGTGAGCACAGAAGGCAGACGTTCTACTCCACATCTCTGAATGTCTGCATCTTCTTCCTTAGAGCTTCCTGCTCTTTATGATTTTTCAGGTCAGATGGTTTCTATAGCTGCTGTTTCCATCTTTTATCCCCTTTCACTTATTGATAATCTCTTCACTGATTGGTCTATATAAAGACGGCTTAATCAATCAGAACCATGTGACCCCTCCAAAGTGAACCCGGCATGCTGTGGTCATGAGGTGGCGAGCGGCCGGCGCCATGATGGAGCTGAAATGTCAGCGCGGACATAACGAGCTGTAGAATGAGTGGAACATTAGAGAGCCATGGTGTTGGCTTATAGAAGCTGTTCAGCTATAAAAATCAGATCCTAATGTGTCATTAAGAGACGTTAGCAACATGACATGGGCTGCAGATGGAGCCAAATTACACGCCAATTAGCTGCCAGCTGATTGGCTCATAGATGAGCTGGTGGAATGGAGCTCGCCGTCATGCTTTTTATGTTTATTTCCTAAAAAGGTGAAAAGTGAGAGGACTCTGCCTCCTAACATCTGGAGAAGATTATCATGAAGCTCGTCTCTGTAATGGACATCAGGTGACAATGTGGCGACCCTTTCATGCTCGCCGCACAAGGGTGATGTCATTCCTGCTGGTAATTTTATACCCGTGCATCAGGCAGAACACGGCGATGGAGGACGAATGAAGGAGCACCTACTTAATCTGACCAGCGAGGACGAGTATTTACTTAAGTCAGACTTGAGGGCCAGCTCGTAGGACGGCGGCAGATGGCTCAGGTTCTGGAAGGATCTGGACAGGGACAGGTCGTAGGGCTCCGTGGCCGAGGTCAGGATGTTGTTCATCCGCTGGGGTCGCTCTGGGGGGGGTCAGAGCACAGTCAGTTAGAGAGAGAGAGACGGCTGAGATACTGGGAGTCTGAGGAGAGGAGGGAGGGAGGGTGAGGCTGGGGGAGGGGAGGAGAGGGAGGGAGAGAAGAGGAGGGGGGGCTGGAGGGAGAGAGAAGGAGGTAGGGTGATGCTGGGGGGAGAGAAGGGGAGGGAGGGTGAGACTGGGGGGGTGAGGCTGGAGGAGGAGGAGGGGAGGGGGGAAGACAAGTGAGGAGGAACCAGAGATTTGAGTTTTAGGGAGAAACGAACATTGTGGTCAGGATTCAGGGATGATAGACTCGTTAGGCTGTTCTGTTGGACTCGTTAACTTGAGGGTTGAAGATCCTGACTGGATCAGGATGAGGACTGTGAACAGATCAGTGTGAGCAGACAGTATAGATATATAGATATAGAACCAGCGGCTCTGGCAGCCGTAAATACTGGACTACAGCGCCGTAGAAACAGATCTTTGTTGGTGGTAGATGTCGGCTGTTAGCGGTGGTCATTTTTGGCCTACAGCGGCGGTGAATATTGTCTGGTAGATTTCTCTCCAGCTAAAATCAGAATAAAGTCTCTGTTTCCTACAGGGAGTGAGGTGACCTTGGTCTGCTGGATGTCAAGGTCGTGGTTCCGTACATGTCGATGAGCGCTCTAATCTGCCCTCACACGTTCTTTAAGCAGCTCCATTAACACCGGGGTCACTGTGAGACGCTTCAACACGCCTCTTTCTGGTATCGCTGATAAGTGTGGCGGCGTTGAGGCTCCCCACCCTGCACGGCGCTCCTGTGGCTTCAGAATTTGGGACGCCCAGTGACGGGTCAGGAGGCTCAGCGGGTGGGGAAGGCTGGAATACGGTCAGGGACTCTGGTGCCGGTTTATTAATAGGACGGGGGGACGACCGCAGCAAGGAGGACGGGGACACAACACGGAGGAACATATGGCGTGGAGGGGACGGGCGCTGAGCTGTGGCGCAATGTTTGGCTGTTTGGAGGAGATAGAGGCGGGTCGGTGGAGGGAAACAGAGAGAAAATAAGGAGTGGAGGAGGATTTGGAGGTTGGACTCAGGGTCAGGGTCTGGGATGAAGTGAAGTTTGGTGAGGGTAGAAACACAGAACCATCTGAACAGACTCCCAGTGAAGGTGAAACTAGTTCATCTAGCAGTGACAAATAAAGATCAGCGCTGCACTACTTACCGTGTCTCAGTGCTCTGTGGGCTAACAAAGCCAAGAAAAGAAGGATCAATGACAGAAACAGGCACGCAAACCCTGGCCCCTCCCACCCAACGGTTCACACATGAAAAGTTATGCACCTGGATATAGCATGTTAGCATGATAGCATGTTAGCATGTTATCCTAGCTTTCCTCTACATTAACAGACGCTCTGACTGTGAGGATGTAGAACACACTACACCTGATTATCTGAGAGCATCTGAAGTAGAACAGAGGAAAACCATAAAGGATGCTTTAGGAGAGACTACCTATCAATCAATCAGGGATCAGCCAATCAGGAGAGAGCTGCAGGAATTATTCCCTGATAAACCCAGAGACTGGACCCTGATAAACCCAGAGACTGGACCCTGATAAACCCAGAGACTGGACCCTGATAAACCCAGAGACTGGACCCTGATAAACCAGAGACTGGACCCTGATAAACCCAGAGACTGGACCCTGATAAACCCAGAGACTGGACCCTGATAAACCCAGAGACTGGACCCTGATAAACCCAGAGACTGGACCCTGATAAACCAGAGACTGGACCCTGATAAACCCAGAGAATGTACCCTGATAAACCCAGAGACTGGACCCTGATAAACCCAGAGACTGGACCCTGATAAACCAGAGACTGGACCCTGATAAACCAGAGACTGGACCCTGATAAACCCAGAGACTGGACCCTGATAAACCAGAGACTGGACCCTGATAAACCCAGAGACTGGACCCTGATAAACCAGAGACTGAACCCTGATAAACCCAGAGACTGGACCCTGATAAACCAGAGACTGAACCCTGATAAACCCAGAGAATGGACCCTGATAAACCAGGGACTGGACCCTGATAAACCAGAGACTGGACCCTGATAAACCCAGACTCCTTGTAGCTCTAGGGTCCTGACCCACCAGCTGTTAGCTGGTTTCTCTAAAGTCTGATTAGAGGAATAAATCCTGGTCCATCTAGATCCAGGTGAGGTTTTTAAAGAGCTGCCCCTCCTCTCCATCGTTCTGCAGCAGAACTGTTCATAACTTTTCATCTTCTCTAAAGCGAACCACTGAAAAAGGAAACATGGTTTCAGCCTCCTCTCCCAGGCTAAAGTACGCTCTTGTTCAGAGGAATATTGCAGCGATGTTGGCACTTGTGAGGACAAAGTCCAACCAGAGCAGCTCAGATCCTCATCAGGAGCTAAACAGACCTGAGGAGTGCTGTTTGAAGGGTTTTATTTGGATCTGAAGTACTTTTCAAACCCATTTTCCTCCTAAAAGGCCGTCCTGTTGAAGAGTCAGAGCGGCTCAGGTGTTCTGTTAATGGAGGAAAAGTTTTCATAATAACTCGGTGACGATCTCCGAGCATTAACCTGAACACACTGGAGCAATCGTCGTCCTCCGAGGGTTTTTAAATATCAGAGAGAGGTTTCAGAAATCAGTGTTTGGTTTCAGTGGTGGTTAGCATAAAAACAGAGAGATGCTCTCCTTTTACATCAAATGACATTTAGTCACAGAGACGGGACTGTCAGAGAGTTCAGCCATGATGATCAGACTCTTCTGTCTCTGATTGTTTATCACAGATTTACATTTTCATTTCCCCACAGAGCTTTAGCCTTCAGATTACAGACAGATACAGTTGCAAGAAAAAGTATGTGAACATTTGGGATTTCTTGGATTTCTGCATAAATTGGTCATAAATGAGTTCTGATCTTCATCTAAGTCGCAAAAATAGACAACCACAGTCTGCTTAGACTAATACCACACTAAAAATGATGTTTTCATGTTTTTATTGAACAAACCATGTAAACATTCACAGTGCAGGGTGGAAAAAGTATGTGAACCCCTAGGCTAATGACTTCTCCAAGAGCTAATTGGAGCCAGGAGTCAGCCAACCTGGAGTCCAATCAATGTGATGAGATTGGATGTGTTGGTTAAAGCTGCCCTGCCCTATAAACAACACACACCAGTTTTGAGTTTGCTGTTCTCAAGAAGCATTGCCTGATGTGAACCATGCCTGGCACAAAAGAGCTCTCAGAAGACCTAAGATCAAGAACTGTTGACTTGCATGAAGCTGGAAAGGGTTCCAAAAGTATCTCTAAAGCCTTGATGTTCATGTGTCCACAGTAAGACAGACTGTCTACAAATGGAGAAGGTTCAGCACTGTTGCTACTCTCTCTAGGCGTGGTCGTCCTGTAAAGATGACTGCAAGAACACAGCGAAGGATGCTCAATGAGGTGAAGAAGAATCCTAGAGTGTCAGCTAAAGACTTACAGAAGTCTCTGGCACATGCTAACATTTGTGTTGACAAATCTACCATAAGTAAAACATTAAACAAGAATGGAGTTCATGGGAGGACACCACGGAGGAAGCCACTGCTGTCCAAAAAACACATTGCTGCACATTTGAAGTTTACAAAAGAGCACCTGGATGTTCCACAGCACTACTGGCAAAATATTCTGTCCATAGATGAAACCAAAACTGAGTTGTTTGGAAGGAACACACAACGCTATGTGTGGAGAAAAAAGGCACAGCACACCAACATCAAAACCTCATCCCAACTGTGAAATATGGTGGAGGGGCCATCATGGTTTGGGGCTGCTTTGCTGCCTCAGGGCCTGGACGGATTGCTGTCATTGATGGAAAATGAATTTCCAATTTTATCAAGACATTTTGCAGGAAAACTTAAGACCATCTGTCCACCAACTGAAGCTCAACAGAGGATGGGTGATGGACAGGACAACGACCCAAAGCATAGAAGTAAATCAACAACAGAACGGCTTCAACAGAAGAAAATACGCCTTCTGGAGTGGCCCAGTCAGAGTCCTGACCTCAACTCCATTGAGATGCTGTGGCATGACCTCAAGAGAGCGATGCACACCAGACATCCCAACAATATTGCTGAACTGAAACAGTTTAGTAAAGAGGAATGGTCCAAAATTCCTCCTGACTGTTGTGCAGGTCTGATCTGAACTACAGGAAACGTTTGGTTGAGGTTATTGCTGCCAGAGGAGGGTCAACCAGTCATTAGCCTAGGGGTTCACAGACTTTTCCACCTTCACTGTGAATGTTTACATGTTCCGTTCAATAAAAACATGAAAACATTTTTAGTGCAGTATTAGTTTAAGCAGACTGTGTTTGTCTACTGTTGTGACTTAGATGAAGATCAGAACACATTTATGACCAATTTATGCAGAAATCCAGAAAATCCCAAAAGATTCACAGACTTTTTCTTAGAACTTTATATTCATGAGGTTTAGTTTCATTCAGAGCGGTGATAACAGCGATCGGTTCCTGATCAGTCTCCTCTGTCAGAGTCAGGGACGTCTCAGCATTTAGAACAGAGGCAGGACGAGCCGGTCTGCAGAGGTCTCCTCTGAGATGGTCTACGTAGACAGGTTCTACGTCGACAGGTTCTATGTTGTCTACAGGTTCTATGTCTACAGGTTCTATGTCTACAGGTTCTACGTCGACAGGTTCTTTGTCGTCTACAGGTTCTACGTCTACAGGTTCTACGTGGACAGGTTCTACATCGACAGGTTCTACGTCGACAGGTTCTATGTCTACAGGTTCTATGTCTACAGGTTCTATGTCTACAGGTTCTACGTCGACAGGTTCTATGTCGTCTACAGGTTCTATGTCTACAGGTTCTACGTGGACAGGTTCTACATCGACAGGTTCTACGTAGACAGGTTCTATGTCTACAGGTTCTACGTGGACAGGTTCTACATCAACAGGTTCTACGTAGACAGGTTCTACATCGACAGGTTCTACATAGACAGGTTCTACGTCTACAGGTTCTACATTGACAGGTTCTACGTCAACAGGTTCTACGTAGACAGGTTCTACATCGACAGGTTCTACATAGACAGGTTCTACATTGACATGTTCTACGTCTACAGGTTCTACGTCTACAGGTTCTACGTCTACAGGTTCTACATCGACAGGTTCTACGTCTACAGGTTCTACATTGACATGTTCTACGTCTACAGGTTCTACATTGACATGTTCTATGTCTACAGGTTCTACGTCTACAGGTTCTACATCTACAGGTTCTACATTGACATGTTCTACGTCTACAGGTTCTACGTCTACAGGTTCTACGTCTACAGGTTCTACATCTACAGGTCCTACTTCTACAGGTTCTACGTGGACAGGTTCTACATCGACAGGTTCTACATAGACAGGTTCTACGTCTACAGGTTCTACATCGACAGGTTCTACGTCGACAGGTTCTATGTCTACAGGTTCTATGTCTACAGGTTCTACGTCGACAGGTTCTTTGTCGTCTACAGGTTCTATGTCTACAGGTTCTACATGGACAGGTTCTACATGGACAGGTTCTACGTCGACAGGTTCTATGTCTACAGGTTCTATGTCTACAGGTTCTACGTCGACAGGTTCTATGTCGTCTACAGGTTCTATGTCTACAGGTTCTACGTGGACAGGTTCTACATCGACAGGTTCTACGTAGACAGGTTCTATGTCTACAGGTTCTACGTCTACAGGTTCTACATCAACAGGTTCTACGTAGACAGGTTCTACGTAGACAGGTTCTACATCGACAGGTTC